>NC_065547.1:9182117-9488223 GCF_022605725.1 Anthonomus grandis grandis
CTAGAATTTGTATACTTGCTTGTTTTAACTGTCAGTATTCTCCTAAAATTATTGGTCTCTTTCCGGCAAAAACAATGAAGATAATTCTAAACATTTGAAAACTGTTCCATCGGGGTTTAAAAAGGAAGCGCTTCGTGACATTTCATTCAGTTTTAATTATTTTGCCAGTTTTTATCTTGGAAACAATTAAACGACAGTCAAGGCGAGTTAGGTTAGTATTTTTTTACGCTGACAATAAAAGTGTGTTCATATTTAGGTATTAAAATACATCAAATCTCAACGAAAATCGATAGAGAGACTTGTAGCACTATCTTGTTCGCAGCGCCAATTATAGACTCAAACCAGCAGAATGCCTTTTAAAAAAGTTTTATTTAAAAAATAAGCTTAATACTAGTACATTACGTTAGAGCTGTATGATTATAATTAATTTTATAATTTTATGAAAACCTAAAAAAGAATAAAATAAAGTACGCTGATGTCGCTTATGCGCAAAATGGATGCTTAGGTGTGCTATAATAGGGATGGGTTTATGCACATAACTCGTGACGTGTCATCCTCTACGGATTATTTAACTACTTAGTTTTAATGTAGCATTTTAGCGTTAGTTTCAGTTTTAGCTTTATATTTAGGCCCGTATTATATTTGATTCAAATGATGCATTTTTAAATCATATAATGATGATGATGAATGAGCAAATATCAAGAACGTATTAATTCAAGATAATAGACCTTAACGTTCCTATATTGTCTAGCTATAGGTATTTATTAAAATTACAAAAATTATTAAAATATATTTTTAAGATTTTTTAAAGAGATATCTCTCTGCTATCTGGGTGGATCTTCATCCATTTGATGTTTCATAATTATTTAGATTTACGAAATTTGCCTTATTTACTAGTTCACTTATCAGGCCTTTGGAGATGCTATTTTAAACACTGAGGATGCGCAAGTTAGAACAAATTGTTTTTCTCAGTACGCTCTAAGAATATGTAACAGTTTTTTTTTTAATATGACATCTCCAAGATCTTCAAAAGTTTTAAATATTTTTTCATTTAGTTCTTGTAATAATAGCATTCCGTCGATAAAATAAGACTCAAAATCTTCTGGTTTCTCAGAAAGAATATAAATCTCAGCCCTTGATTCTAGAATATTTGCTAGTTTGCTTTTTACAGTTTTTCGCATTGAGCCATCTTCATTGAAAATTGATAGAAAAATGGGCGTTAACTCGTAGCTTAGAATTTCGTCAAAGTTTGATTCGTGAAATTGGGCAGCACTTATTACTACAGCATTATTACTACATTATATTTCTATTCTGCGAAACATAAACTCAGGATTTGTAATTTTTTGTTTGTCACTTTTTTGGGATCCAATATTGTCAAAGGAGAATTACTTTATTTGACTTCGAAGTACGGTCTTCCAGAAACTAGTCTTCTTATTATGAAGAGTCTATCTTGTATAAATTGTTTGTTATTATTTAAAGCGTGGTCTTTAAAATTTGAAAGCGATTGTTTAACGGCTTCTGAAGCTATTTTACCAGTAGCAATATGAACCAAATCTTTAGAAGTGTTGTAAGTATCAAAAGGGTTTATCCATGTCGTTTCGATTAGTGTTAGCATTTTATTTATATCTTCTTCTTCTCTCTTTATCTCTGATGTGATTTATTTTACTGTTATTTAAAATGAGACTTTGCATTTTGCTGGAATATTCGCCCAACAGATGTCTTGTCATTAGCCACCGTACTAAAGTTTTTTCATTTCTTGTAAAACCAATAACACCTCCGGAACTTTTACAGTCTCTGTTTATGGTTTGTTCTAAAGCCATGTCTGATGCAACGCAATTAAACTTCTTTGATTCTGATCTTCTGACAACAAAATGTCCCTTTTTAAGATATTCATAAGTTTTAGGGTGGTGGTGTTTTAAATTTTCCATATCAAGTACATAAATTGGGGTATATTTTGTATAGTTGTTACGTCCTCCAGCTCGAAGAAAAGGAAGTGTATCTTTAACTGCTTTTAAATGCAATTAAAAATCAGCATTTCTCTTGGATCTTAGCAACAATAGAAGTACAGTTACAGCTTCAAGAAATAAATACCAGTACTTAAATGTAGGTGAATTGTGATATCCGTATTCTAGAAATTCAGACATATATTTTTTTAATTCACTTGATTTAAGCTCAATTATTTCTTCTAAGGTATCTTTATGTGCCTTGGATGAGGATTCATTCATGCATAAGTCCTCCAAATGATTAGATAATTGGTTCAACTCATCAGAAAAAATAGATATTTCCCTATGTTCAAACCATGAAACCATTGATTTAAATAATAATCTGTTCAAAGTGTCTGATACAAGAACTATTCTGCATATTCCTCAGTATAAATGTTTTCCTTGCAACATTTGTCTACTAGAGGTCTCTGCATATACTCCGGATTCAACTAAAATATTTATCAAACCACCATCGCCAAAAATATTCCCAATACTTACAATAAACGCCATCATTAAATGCATGCCACCTAACTGCATAGTTACTTTAGAAGGCAAATTCGATGAATTGTTCCATAAAATTTCTTGAGCCTTGCTATATATTGCTAAGTCAGCCGTAACGACTATATGGTTTTGTCCTAAGCTATCTGCAATTTTCGTTAGTTGCAAAAGTGCGGTGTAAATTGTATCATACGATGAGGGTGGAGCATTAATAAAAGGGTAATAAAAAACATTTGAAACTGGTTGCTTATTTTTAGGTATAATATCGTTAAATTGGTTCCATTCAAGAAAAGTGTTTGGTTTTTTTTTAAACCGGAGTATTTTCCATATTGTGTCTGAGGTGAAGTCAAACTCTTTCTCATTATATATGCATTGTTTAATAGTATTTTCATTATATTTAGGTGGTTCAGGGCGTTGCGGTGGTTTCTTATAAGGATAAAGTTACATCAGAAAATCCACACTGGAGTATGGAACGTTATACACGATTTCCCAAGAAGTTAAACGTATGGGCAGGAATTGTGGGTCTTTATTTTATTGAGGACGCACTCTGAAAAATATTTAGAGTTGCTTCAAAATCAGATAGTACTTACCTAATTTAGTTGCACTTTATCCAAATGGTCAAAACTCATTTAGACCGGTAAATTCGATATGGTTCCAACAGAATGGTGCCCCCCACACTATTCGCAAACAGTACTAGATTTCCTTACCAACATTTTCCGAAATAGATGGATTGGAAGGGGTAGTTTTATTGAATGGCCAGCAAGGTCGCCAGATTTAACCCCATTGGATTTTTATCTATAGGGTTATATAAAATAATCTAAAAGTAACTATATAAAAAAATCTAAAGTTTATTTTGATAAACCTGAAAGTTTAGAAGAATTCAAAAATAGAATTAGAGCCGAAATACAACAAATCCGACCTCAAACAATAAGTAAAGTAGTACAAGAATTTGAAAATCAACTTGGTTACTGTCAGGAAGTTAATGGTCAACAACTTGAACATTTATTTTAATTTTTTTGCTCTGTTTTTTTTTATATACTGTTCCAAAAATTCATGATTATTTATAAAAAAATTAATCGCAAATTTCTTAATAAATATTGAAGTTAGGCATTGGACATGGTATACAAAATATACTTGACATTTTATACAGAATAAAAAAATTTAATTGGGTGTTTCTTTTAAAAAAAAATTAAGTTGACAGTCGTAGCTAATTTTTGGTCCGCCCTCTATACATGCCTTCATCATTAAAAAAATCGTTGTTCCAACTTGCGCGTCCTTACTGTATATATCTTTGCATTGACAAATTATTAGTGCAGGGGACAATTTTATTCAATGGTCTTATGGCGGCCTACTTTTGTAACATTTGTATCATCCTATGAACAGATGTTCGATGGACCTTTACATTTCCAAAGAAAGGAAACGTTTGGATCTACATACAACACATTTGTGCTGTCTGGAGATGGGTATTAAAAATATCAATCATATTTGCAATACAAATGCAGTAATAATTAAGCAAAATTAAAATAAACGTAAATCATTTTAAAATAATATTATTTCAGTATTCTTGTGAACTGTTACGATGGTAAAAACTTGTGCCGTTTATACCGCACCATGGGAAAAACGCGATTTAAGCCGATCTTTTTACAAGTAAATACCGATATTGTCGTAACATCATATTAAGAAACAACCGTCGCCATAAACGTAGAATAATAAAAGCTTATAAGGATATCTATAATAATTATAAAATATTCAATTTCCATAAAAATGCTTTTTATTAGATAAGTACCTTTACTCTAATGAAGTACCGTCAAATGGGGTTAAGTGAATCAAAATAAGTGGTTTTTTTCGTTTTTCTGCCAAAGTATTAAATTAAAAAATATGTAAAAAATATTGTAGATTCTGGTAAACGTCTTAAAAGATTTTGTTAAAACTTGTAAGCATTTAAGCATGGGAAGTCCTCCATTTTTTTTGATAAAGTCTGATTCACTTTACCCTCCGGTTTGGGGTAAAGTGAATCATGTATTAGAAGTGCTGTAAAATTCACTTTAAACATAATGTGGGTAAAATGAATCAACAAAAAATAAAAAAAGAAGATTTAAACGGAAAAAAAACAAATTCTTTATTCTAAAGGTAACAAAAGTAAGATTAAGTAACAAAGTCTTATTCTATAACACATTCTATCACAGAATATTAAGGCTTTATAAAAACAACAAACTTAGGAACTTTTCTTTAAACAAAAATGGCACTCTTGGTAAAAAAAACTTAAGTCTACATACAAAACATAGGAAAATTAACAAAAAAGAAATTACTCCAACTTTTTAAATTCGTCGTTGTCTAAGTTAAAAACAAATTTACCCCTCTTGAAAGACTTTTGACGCAGTTTTCTAATAATTTGGTCTTGGCTTATTAGGCAAAGGTCCTGTATTTCTGGATAAACAAAATACCCCTTTTCCGAGTTTCCCTTTTTTCTCATGGCATTTATAGTAAATTCTTTTTTCTTTGAACAATTCTCGATTTTGCCAACAAACAATCGATCTCGTTTCTCGGTTGGAAACTTTGCAATAATAAACTCCCCAATCCTTGGCTCCATGGATAAGTCTGTGTCGATCATGTAAGTATCATCATTCGATGTCGACGGATTTGGATCAAACTCGTCAAAGTTTTCAACAATATTTTCGAAATCACTTAGGGAAAATTCTTTATCTAACTCTCGATCTAACTCATCATCCGATATTTCCAGGGCTCTTCTTTCGTTTTTTTTCATGTTTTTTTTAGATGATTTTTTTGTGGGTGTTTTATCTATTATCGTTGATAATAAACTTTGACTTGACACACTTTTGCCAGCCTCGATAATAATTTTTTTTCCTCTCTTTGTTGATTGATTCGGGGTAGTTTTTAAATTTTTTAGGTGACTGATTATTGTGTTACTCCAGGCCTGATCATTATTCTCACCATTTTCATCGATGTGTAAATTTCGTGGAATTTTATTTAAAACTTTGTTGGGATCGAGCGGAAAAATTCCACATGCCTTAAAACCAGCAATGGAATTTTCTTTCGACTTTATGCCAACCTTTTCCACACTCTGTCTCAGCAGCCTTGGAAACTCCGTTTTAGGAATGACTCCACGGTGTTTTAGTTTCCATTGTTCCAAGGTGGATCTCCATGCAGCTTTTAAAGGCCTAAAATACGCGACATCGAGCGGTTGAAGCAAATGAGTTGAATTGGGAGGGAGTAAGACAAAATCAATTTCATTATTCTCACATTGCTGTACGACATTAGTGGTAATGTGGCAATTTAAGTTATCGCCTATTAAAACTTTACGCTCAGCAAGCTTTCGAAAATAAGGCATGACAATTGTCTTAAACCAGTCCTCAAATATATCAGATTCAAACCATCCACTCATGCTTCTGTTATATCTTGCTCCTTCAATTCCTCCCTCTGTCCAACCATCATAGGAATGTTTTGCCTTGTATACCATATATGGAGGCAGTAATGTTCCATCAGCGGCTATTGCAAGCATCACAGTTGTGCTGGTCTTTGAGGAGTCTATTAACCTATGGGCATGCTTTGCACCTCTTTTTGTAATTACTTTAGCCGACCCGGGATCATCCACAAAATTGGTCTCGTCGTAATTGATAATATTTTGAGCAGGGACGTCTTTCAACGTGACCTGCAAGTTTTCAAAATATTTTTGAATAACCTCGCGGGTTAATGCACCTCTAACGCGTTTTGTATTTTCAGCCAACTTAACGGTAAGGTCTTTATTTCTGCTCATAAAACTTTTGAACCAGTCCATCCCTGGCATATTTTCTTTAAATCTGGAATCCCTTATTCCTAGTTCCTTAGTTCCTTATTTAGATATTGTTGCACAATTGCTCTAACATTTGTACTTTTTAATGGGAATCCCCAGTCGGCGCAAATTTTGATTGTCTCCTTTAGTCTTAGCTCTTGCTCACCACTTAGTACAGGCTGTCGACCATATTTTAAAGAATGTTTGCCATGATATCTTCTTTGAATGGTACTGAAAGGTACACCAAATCTTTCAGATGCTTGTCTCATGGACATATCACCTCGTCTAACCGCTGCCACTGCTTGACGAACATATTCTTGATCGTAGTTACATTTTCCCTGCGGCCCCAATTTTTTTTTGTAAATTCTCGGCATGCTAAAAAGACCAAAACTAATAAAAAAATATTTCTTATATAAAAAATTATTTAAAAAAAAAAGTTCTAAAAAATTTAATCATAAATTTACAGCGACACTTAAATGATTCATTTTACCCATTAAAGTTACCATCTTAGAAAAAAAAATGCTAAAATTCAACAAAAAATAAAATTTACCAAAAATTAAGCACAAATTTGTTTATTAATGTCTAATAAACACATTAATTACATTCAAGTAAATAAATATCAATATTGATCACTTCCGCAACCAATCGTTTCCAAAGTTTTGTAAAATACAAAAAAATCGTTTAACCGGAACATGTCGTTATGGTACTCACGTGTATTTTTTTGAGCAGCGAAACACACCCTACCACATACAAAGACATACTAACGAGGTCATCTCGATGCAATAATGTCACTATATGGGGCAGGTCTGCGACGGGATCGACTTTTTTGCGGAAATACCCGATTAATTCATTTTACCCACTATGATTCACTTAACCCCGTTTGACGGTATATTAAAAAACGCATAAAGAGTTTAGAAACAGTAACATTGTTTATAATTTAAAGTATAATCTATTAATAATAAATATTTATCATGTAAATATTTTTTGACAACGTCACTGGTAAAGATTACTTTTATCGGTAGAATCAACAATGCGATCGAGCGGCGTTGCGATGTTGTTGCCTTTTTCTTTAATATACGGTATCTACAGTCATTTAGCTTTGAATGTTAATTTCTTTATAGAGTATCTTATCATGTTTTTAAAAAAAAAAGGTTCATATTTTATTAAAGAGGAATAGTATTGTTTTGCGCCTGTCAAAATAAGTAAAACTGTAAAATTTTTTGGCATCATTGCATCAGAGATGTTGCAAGCAAACAAACTACCCATAGTTCCACGGTAAAGCTAATTCTAGCCTTTCAATGTTCTAAGAATATTACTTTTCTAGTACCCTGTAAATACATTTCCCATCAGATCTTTGGGAATGCGTCTTGTATCCTATCGTTGAACGCACGCAAATATGATTTAGACAGACAAAAAATGCCACGTAGTTTTCTAAACTATTCGAAAAACTTATTTAAAAAGAAAATCTTAAGGACAACAGTGATACGTCTAACAAATAAGTTACTTCTACGTGATTCTAGTCACATTTATACTTTTACAAAGCTTACAGAGCAGAAAGGAAATATGAAAGTCTATATATTTCAACTGGAAATTTCCAGTTGAAATATATAAACTTTGGAAATATGATTAAATAAAGCGACTAGAGCTAGCTAAGCGTCTGGAAATAACAATATATAGAGTTATAAGAAGATATATAACTCCTCCCCTACAAACTGAAAGCATATCCTTAAGAGGGTATGTTTTCACAATATTAAATTCCTAAATTACATAGATTGATTCAATAATTATTAGTTTAATAGGAATTCAATGAATATTCTAAAATAATTAAATACCTGTATACCATAATATAACAACAAAAAAATAAACATATCAATATTAAGTAGTAGTTCACTAGATTCAGAGTTGCCACATTTTTTGATCTGTCAATACAAAAAATATTCAGTGTTCTTCAGACGTGCTTCATAGCTTTAAGCTTTAGTAGTTACAAGGTGTATAAAACTGTTGTCAAGAGCAACAATATTTTCAGGAAATAGTAATTTAAATATATTCGGCTCGTTTTACCCTAACACATAACGGATTATCTCGGGGTATAAGTGGACCGGTTAAACAATGAATTCCTTATCGCCGTATTATTCACTATTTATATTGAGTACCGGTTTAGACGACTCTAACCAGCGGTTTAAAAACATTTTTGGTTTTTAATGTAATATTGGCTATTATTTTAAAGGGTACTAATTTTTTTTTAAAGGAAATTCTTTTTTATACATCAATAATTTGTTTTAATATTATTATTTATTAGTGTAACCTAATATTTATTATGATTTAATAAGATAAAAAAGAGGTACAATTGGGTTAAAAATGAATTATAAATTCTGGGAAATGTACAAAACCCAAATATAGTGCCGAAAAAATAGGTTAAGAGGATTATGTACGTGAAAGTGATAATTTGCCTTATCGGTTTATATCTTCGGGTGAACGTCGTTTAGTTTTAAAAGTACAAAATTATTTTAAACAAGAAAAAAATGGAGCCATTGACATCTGTTTTGGCAGTAAAGAAGCGGACATGTGATGCATGCCTGATCTCAAGAAGCACTTTACATAAGATTTGCAATATGGACGAAGAAGAATTCAACAAACCAAATAAAAGAATCCGTCGGCATCCAAAAAGTCTGGACCTACCCCAAACAATTAAGGGCAAAATTTGATCCATTATTTATAACTATGTATCAAAGTAAACAACACGTGACAATGGCTGCCGTACTACAATTGATAAAGGACTTTGCGACATTAGTTTAACTAGTTTGGCAAAAGTTCTAAAGAATTTGAGATTTCGTTACAAAAAGTCGATTAATCGGACAGTAATGTGGTAGCTTTCACATGTACTAACAAAAAGACTGAATTTTCTGAGAAAATATCTAAAAAATAAAAACTCGGAAGATCCCAAACAATTTGTGTTTTTAGACAAAATGTGGATTTTTGTCAAGGGAAACTCATCAAAATCATCATGGCAAGATACATTGTGCTACATGCAGGAAATGGCTTGAAATGCTTGGACAACGCCTCATACCATGCCAGAGTGGAAGGGAAATTTCCAATTAGCAGTTGGAAAAAAGAGGAAACAAAAACGTGGCTAGAGCAAAAAAATATTGCTCATCACGATATATTTTTAAAGGCTGATTTGCTGCAGAGATGTAAAACGTACAGGTATAATAAGAAGACGGCATGAAGTCCTGCGTTTAACGCCTTATTACTGCCAATATAATCCAATTGAGTTGATTTGGGGCATAGCAAAAAATTATTATAAGCACGCTTCCAAAACAACCGATGAAGCCAGTGTCCTTAATTTATGGAAAGAATCCTTACATATAAAGGAAGAAACATGGAGAAATTGTATAAATCACCCAGAAAAAATTATAGCTGAAAACTATCAAACCGAGCAAAAACGACTTTAGTTAGAGAGACTTTCGTTAATGTTACAATTTTTTAATGTTTTTTTGCTGTTTATGTTGCTCTGTTTATATTTTTTAACATTTTTTTTAAATATAATAAGTCTTTTTAGCCTATTTAGGTCTTTTTTTATTATTTTAGTAAGAAATAAATATTACTTACACTCATAGAAATTAATACTAATACCCATCAAATTAAAAAAAAATCTTATAAAAATGTAAATTAAAAAATTATTTGAGAGCCACTGGTTTTTTAACCGGAGAACTTTTATTACTTATGTGTTAAGATCAAGCGTGCCGACTATACTGAAGGTTTTTACAATATAAGGAAGTTTTAAATTTCTCTACTTTTGTCCGTGATAGTGTAAGAGTTTGTGTGTATTATTTTTTGTCGCGTGACAAAAACTAGTTTTATAAAGAAACCTCTCAGCTACAAACTTTGTTTAAATTATTGTAATAAGGGGAAGAAAGAAAGAAGATGCTTACTTCCGCATTCGTCATTATTGAAAAATCTATGGAATAAGCACGGCTAAAAAAACAAATATCTGATATAGGTTATGCACGTATTCGGAAACCTCTCAAAATTTTTAGCGACTTTTCTGGCCCTTTGAAAGCATTTTCAGCATTTTATTTGTGAAATTAAAATGAGAGTTCCATGTTACATCAATCTTCTACGGAGAGTTAAATTAATTAAAAAGTTTTTTGTTGTGTTTACTTTGATAAACGCGAAAACTGATTAGTTTTTCGGGGCTAAAAAACAATTGGATGTAAAATAAATAAATCCGAAAATGTCAAAGTTTCTAGAAACCATCCATAGAACTTTCCATACTATTTTCAGGCCATTTTCACTCGTCTCTCAAGCCAATTAAAGCGCATTTCCTAATAAATAAAACCAAACTTTTTCAACTGAGAACTCTCCTCCATGCCCTCAGAAAGTCCGTGTCTGAAAATAATCCTGTTCACGTCGCGTAACTCCACATAAATCATCCCCCCAGAAGATCCAAAATTGAGCAATTTACGCTGACACAGCAGCGATATTGGCACAAATGGCTTGACATATTAGCCTAACATCACTTCTCGAAAATAAACGGATTTCTTATACGGGTTGGGCCGTTAATACCCCTATATTTTACTCTATGGGTTAAATCTTACCTGCTGGGCACACGCAGATTCGTTATTATCGAACGGGGGTAGGGAGGAGCAGAGCGTTTTGCCCATCAAGGAGTATGCGATCGTCATTATGCAACCTGAAATTTAAGAAAAAACGATTTAGAAAGATACAAATAATTGAATACTTGTGGTATTCTTACAAATTATATGATACTGTATATCGCAACCTATTTATGATTATATTTTCTTTTATGTTTCCATACCACATACCGCACGTGTAGCTTTTAATATTTTTTACTAGTAAAATGACCCTTTAACATGGCGATACTACCAGTGCCACAATAGGGTCAATTGGGGTAATTGTGGACGATTTTTAGTACTTATTATTACACAATATTTTAATATGTATTTTAGATACCACCTAGCTTAGTATGTATCATGCAATATTTACTGGCAGTTTTCTGTAATTACAAAAGATTTTTAGGCTTAAAAAATATATTCCACATAGTTGCCGTTTAAATTTCCTATTTCATATTTGTTCAATTGATTACTATATAGGTAAAATTATTGGGGCAATTGTAAACTAACATATATGGTTACTTCTTAGTGAGATATAATTTTCATATAAGTCATGTTTATATTTATTCCAATAAATTGTAAAGTTATAGGGAAAGCTTAAAGTTATAGCTCTTCGAAATTACGTACATAAAAAAAGAACTAACATTCAATAAAATATGTCTTAAGTTTAATTCTGAAAATTTGTTCGAATTTATGTTCATTGAGTTTGTGCTTTGCTCAAAAATTCTTAGCATGTATATATTGCGCTCCGTCGAATAACATTACGCAATTTAATCACAAACTAGAAGACTTACTATTTTAACTCCACTATACGAACAAATCATTATCACTGGAGACATAAACATAAATCCCTTACAAAATTCAGTACGCACTTCAAATTTAAAAAACATCTTAGATAACTTCAGTCTCATTCAACTAAATGATAGGTCTACTAGGATTAATAATCACTTTGCAACTCTAATAGATCTAATAATTACAAGCTCGAATCTAGAAGCCATAAATAGTATCTCTGTCGAAATTTCTGAAGAAATAACAGATCATAATTTAACTTACGTAACTATTAACCTGCCCAAACTGATAGCAAAACCTGGATTGACATATCTTAGAAATTATAATGATATTGATCTAAATAAATTTAATCAAGATGCAATAACTATACTGTGGCAACAAATATACAGAACACCAAATATTAATAATAAGATTGAACTGCTTAACACACATATTAACAATTTGATAAATAAACATGCTTCGTTAGAAATAAAACGAATTAAGGAGAGACAGTTCACCTCTTGGATTACTCAAAATATTAGGCTGTTAATGAAATTTCGCGATAAAGTTAGACGAGCCTACAATAAGAACAGAACTCAACCCAAGCAGTATTACCGAGAGTTAAGAAATTATACTAGACATGCAATATAAAGAGAAAAGGCCGCTTATTTTAACGAACTTTCTTTAAAGAAAGGAAAAGAATTTTGGCAAACAGCTAAGAAATTAAAATTAACTAACAAGAATACTAATCATGATGTGCCACCTCATTTTAAAAACCCTTCTGAAATAAATAAACATTTTTTATCAAGTATACATATTGGCGCCACGACATCTGATGAGAAAATAAATTTCTATCTTTCTAATAAATGATAATGAATGATAATACAGGACGAAGTTTTGATTGTACACTTATAAACTTAGATACGATTGAAAGACTCAAGGATGGAATTTCGGGTAGAGATCTTCAAATATGCCTTCCATACATAATAGGTCCTTTAGCAAATATAATAAATACATGTTTATTGCAGGCTGTATTTCCAGATATCTGAAAGAAGGGCATAGTTAGGCTGATTCCAAAAACTGCAGAACTGGCTAGTCTTAACGACCTTAGACCTATCAGCATACTACCGGCTATGTCAAAAGTTATTGAAAAATGATGCTTGCGAAACTGCAGTACTTTAATTTTTCCAAACCCGTAATACACTTTTTTTCAAATTTTTTGCTTAATAGAGCGTATTCTGTGTCAATTGCAACTGAATCCGGGGTAAACAAATCAAAGTACAAGCTAATAACAAAAGGCGTCCCCCAAGGATCAATTCTATCTGCACTTTTATTTTCTATTTAAATAGCAGACATGCATAGCTATCTTTTTTATAGCACACTACATCAATATGCAGACGATTCGCAACTTTATATGTCAATTAACCGTGAAGATCTGACAGACTGTAATCTTAAAATAAATCAAGATTTAACGAGAATATTTAATTATGCCAATGATCATAATGTTAACATCAATGCTACGAAATCCCAGGCAATTCTTATAAGCCAAAGTAAACAAGCAAGAGAGTACCTGAAAAATAATATGTCAATTATCTTAAATAACGAACCCATTCATTTTAAATCGGAAGTGCAAAACCTGGGCATAATTAACTAACTCCACTAACCTACCAGCTTTTTAAAAAGGCGAAACTACAACTAAAAAATCACGGTTTTAAATATATTTGGCATAGGAATGGTAATATTTTAGCTAGAAAAAGTGATAATGATGATTTAATCGTAATTAAAAATGAAAGCTTTCTGGAAGAACTACTTAATTAATCTAATAATTTTCCTTTATTTTCTCTATTAATTTATTTGTTATTTACTCCTTTCACTTTGCAATGGATTCTTTAGGAAAATATCTTAAAATCGGTCATTTGAATGTAAGATCCCTGCTGCCTAGTATCAAGGACGTACAAAATTATTTACTGGCTTTAAACCTAGACATTTTGGCGATTTCGGAGAGCTGGCTAGGAGTAAGTGTATCTGACGAGGAAATTTATATCGATGGCTACCATTTTTATAGAGTTGACAGAGGGATTAGAGGGGGTGGAGTAGGAGCTTATGTAAAAGATAATTTACAGGTTGATAAAATTAATGTAGTAGACTCCAACGCATCATTGGAACAAATGTGGCTTACAATTAAATTTAAAGTAATCACCCTCGGTGTGGGTATTTTTTATAGACCTCCAAAATATAATGTAATTGATGCACTTAATATTTTAGAAAATTCAGTCGGGTTTATAATGCCCTTGTGTGACGAATTGGTACTGTTGGGGGATATTAATATTAATTTATTACGTCATAACAAAATTAGTAACGATTTTGATAATTTTTTGGAATCTTTTAATTTTAAACAAATGGTTATTAATCCAACTAGAATTTCAGCATCTGACCCTAGCTTACTAGATGTTATTATTCTCTCCAATGAAAATTTATTGATAGGGCCGGTATATCACAAGGATTTGCATGATATTTCTGATCATCAATTAATATACTGCTTAATTAATACGGTACCTTCCACCATTCCTAAGTATATTGAATCCCGAAATTTTAAGTATTTTGATTCTGATCGATTTCACACTGATTTGTGCAACTACAACTGGTCAAATATTTTAGACTACGATAACGTTGAGGACAAGCTACAGTTTTTTACTGACTTAATAGTTGCTCTATTTGATATACATGCCCCTAAGCGTAGGTTTAAAGTCACCAAACCCAAATCACCTTGGTTTACAGATGTTCTAAAGTTAATGAAGGCTGAAAGAAATAAAACTTTGTCAAAGTATAAAAAATCTCGTGAGATCAAAGACTGGGAGGTCTATAAAACCTTAAGAAATATGTTTACCCAGGCTGCCGCAGCGAAAAGAAAGCCTATCTAGAATATGTGACAAGCAGCAAAAATGATAAGTTGATGTGGCAATCTATAAATCAATTAAATGTTTACAATAAAACAAAAAATAATTTTAACTTACCATTAAACTTAAATAGCCCAGACAAGATTAATAATTTTTTTATTGAGTCAGTACGCAAAATATGTCCCACTGTCGACCAAGACACAATAAATTACTATAATACAAACCGCGGGACTAATGGCAGGTTTAAGTTAAATCTTGTTACTGAAAAGGATGTTGAAAGTGCTCTATCCCAACTAAGATCGAATGCTGCTGGCGCTGATGGCATAACTCTTTCCATGCTTAGACTATGCTGTCCTCTTGTTATTCCATTTTCGACCAATATATTCAATACATCAATAGAAACGGGTGTTTTTCCATCTCAGTGGAAGACAGCTATTGTTGTTCCTATACCAAAAACTCCAGGTGTAAAACAACTGTCAGATTTGAGGCCAATTAGCCTTTTGAGTGTTTTGTCTAAGGTATATGAGCGGCTTATATATAAGCAAATGCTGCTTTATTTTCACGAAAATCATTTACTTTTTGAGGGCCAGTCTGGTTTTCGTAAGGGATTTAGTACAGCAACGGCCCTGCTCAATATTCTTGATAACATAATTAAGGCATCAGATCGTGGATATACGTCCGCGGTTGTGTTTCTCGACTTTAGCAAGGCATTCGATACTTTGGATCCAAAACTTTTTCGAGCAAAGCTGAAATATTATGGTTTTGAAGAAATAACTTTAGATTTGCTCGGGGACTATTTGGAGGGGAGATGGCAGCGTGTGTCTTTAAATAATAATAAATCTGAAAGTCTTCGCGTGGAGAGGGGTGTGCCACAAGGATCAATACTGGGGCCACTGTTGTTTATTATTTTTACAGCGGACATGTGGAAATCTGTTAGAGGCTGCAACCTAAGTCAGTATGCTGATGACACCCAAATAGGAGCAGAATTCTCAAAAAATAATTTTAAGGCGGCTGAAGACAGACTTAATGAAACGCTAAATAGTATATTAACATATTCAAATAATAACGGTTTAAAGTTAAATCCCAATAAATCCGCAGTAATGTTCTTTGGGCCAAATACCGGGTGGGCTAAATCGAATATAAAAATTTAAATGGGTGGTGTTGATATACCAGTGGTTGCAGAGTACAAGAACTTGGGAGTTTGGTTCGATGAAAAATTAAGATTTAGGGGACATATTTCAAGGGTTAAACAAAAATCCTATTTTTCATTGCGTAATTTATATAAAAGCAGGCACTTTCTCAACTTCGGTATAAAGAAGCAGTTATGTGAGACCCTGGTTTTGTCCCAGTGCAACTACTGCAACTTTGTCTATGGCCCTTGTCTTGATATGAGTATTAAGTACAAGTTACAAAAAATACAAAACTCCTGCATAAGACTTATTTTTAATCTGCGCTTAAAAGATCACGTCAGCCATAGACTAAAGGAGCTTCAGTGGTTAAGTATTGAGGACAGACAGCAGCTTCATTTTGCTTCTTTTCTTCATAGGATGCTCAAAACTGAATCGCCAAACTATCTATTTGCAAAAATTACACCTAGATCAAGCCTTCATAACCGAGATACTAGATATAGAGACTATTATGAAATTCCAAGGCATAAGGGAAGCTTCTTTAAATCTTGCTTTAGCTATACTTCTGTTAATTTATTAAATCATTTGCCTGGAAACATAAAAATGTTTAATCAATCAACTTCGACTTTTAAAAAGAAGTATAAAAGTTACCTTTTTTCTAAATACTAATCACTTTATTTATTTATTTTTTTCTTGATTAATCACTTGTTTTTGTCTTGTGGATTCTGGAGAGAATTTTGCCTTATTTTTTTTTGCTTTTGATTTACTTTTGTCTGGTAGACTAGAGACTATTTTGTGTTATTAGAGACTATTTTTTATTTTGATTTACTTTTTGTTTTGTAGATTTTTTAGGGACAATTTTCAGTTGTATTTTCTATTTATTTAAATATTTAATTTACCTTACTGTATGTTTCGACGTTGTTGTAATTATTGAAATCTTATACTTTGTTTTTGCTATGAATACTCGGCTAGCAACAGCTGTGCTGAATCTCACCGAGTATAAAATAAAGTCGTTTTTTTTTATTTATAATTATTGACGAAACAACAAAGTTTGAAACACACATCAACAATAAATTAAAAGTAGTTTACTATTGCCTAAAAAATGTATATCACCTAAAAAACTGCCTATCCTTAAAAATTAAATACTTCCTTTGTGACACTCTAATCTTATCATTATTTGATTATGGAGATGTGGTATACTCCGACTCTATAACAAGTTTATATAAAAAAAAATCAGAAATTACAAAACACATGCATGAGATTCTCTTTTAACATCCCCAATTGTGATCATATAACTCCACATCTAGATAATAACAAAATTTTAACCATGGAGAATAGAAGAAAGCTTCATATGTACTGCTTTGTCTATAGAATAATCAAGACTGGGAAACCGGAGTATCTGCATGACTGTTTAATGCTACTATCACATACTGCTCATGAAACTAGAAATATTAATCTATATAGAGTTCCTCTTCACCGGACAACAAACTTTTAAAAATCATTTACATATAGGGCGTGTAAGATTTGGAATGACCTTCCAAATACAATTGAAAATTTTACATTAAATAGTTTTAAAAAGCATGTGAAATTAATGCTCCTGCAGGCTCAACTATAGGCTCGCAACTAACTAATATGTAAATGTATGCTGAAACTAAATGTACATACATTTTTGTTTTACTCTTGTCTTTGGTTTTTCTTCTCTCTGTCTTTTTAATAATAAAGGTGCACGCATTCGCTTTTTGACCTAAAATATATACAAGTAAACATTATCAAAAATTGTCTGGACCGTCCATCATCCGTCTCCCGCCATTCGATGTTTCCTCCGTCTCCCTCTAGCCTCAGGCTTATAATTAATTATTATGGAAAAAATATATTATAAATAAAAATATAATAAAATATTAATTACTTTTATTGATTCTTAGCACACACTCGTGCAAATCTGTTGTTATTCTTTCTGTAATAATTTATTTAGTTTGATGATTTTTTTAAAATTAGTTTCCTTATCAATTAACTTTAAGTTGACGGGTTTGTCCCACTCTTGGCTTCTTTTGTCAGTAGCTGAAGAGTAACGGTTGTTGAAAATCGCGGGACAGACCTTTTTGCCGGGAGAAGATGGAATTTAAATTATTAAATATTATATTATCTTTATTTTGTTTCTAGGGATGTATTGACTCTTTATGGCAAATAAATTACATTTGATTTGATTTGAAATGCAAATAAAATGTCGCAATTCTGTCTTCCTTATACTTTTGTTTGTTCTAACTAATTAAATTAGTTATACAAAAAGAAGCTTTATTCTACAATAGTGTACAAAAAAAACTTATAAACTGTTTTTTTCTTAAATAGGAACTTCAGCTCAAACATTTTACAGGATTCTCCTTCTCTTCATTTGAATGCCAGGATCGGAAAAGGTTTTAGTCCAGTCACTTTAATTTCCATTAAATTTAGATCCACAGCTTCAATTAAATACACATATTTAAAAGATACAGTGTTTCTTTTTCCGCCTTTAAATTGCACTAATATAAAATTGCCTGTAGACAAATCAGAATCCTCAACTGGCATAAGTTCTATGTCTGAGTTTTCTGGTTCTTACTAATCTATTTCATCATCAGTATCACCCAGACTTATTTCACTATCAGAACTCTCAGACTGCGCAACTGGTAAACTTTTTTTTTCTTCAACTTTCAAAATTCTTGTAATTTCACTCGATGAAGTACTGGACCTTAAAGCAGGTCTTTAATTGGCCTTTGGCATAAGTAGGTTTGACCCGGCAGATGCAACAACAAGAGATTTGGATTGATTTAAAGTATCAATGGATTTTGCAGTTTTTGAAGCTTGAATCGCACCCTCGTAATTAACCAAGTCTTAGAGATAGTTATATATTTATTATTATAATAATTAGTCTAGTCTTTACAAAAAACATGCTTAATCAAAATGTGCGAGTTTTTAGCACAAAGAACGTATTGATCAGCATTATTTCAAATATTTAGCACCGAAACTTTATAATATTAAATAAATTTGTCTTTTTTTATTGTATGTGTTGTACAAGATATTGCTGTCTTTATTCTTACCGTAATTTTAAAACCGGTAATAAAAATAATTAAATATGGACTGATACCAATAAATTATGAGTGATGTAAGACCGTGATGAAATATTTTCTCGAACTTGACAAGAATAACCTAATATTGATTTTTAAGCCCGAATTGGACTTTATATATGTTACAGGTAAAGTTAGAATAACGGTTAAACTTAGGTTTACCCGGATAAACTGCACAATACCCAGAAAACATGGGTAAAGTCCAAAATATTAATAAAATTGTACACGTTTCGGGCTTTACCCGGGTAAACCGCGTTCTATCCGCCTTGGCGTGGTTAATGTTAAAAAATAACGCCATAAATATTTGGAGAAATGTATTTAATTAAAAAAACAGATTTTACAAATCAAAGGTTACACTAAAGCTGTATCCTAACAAAGTAAAAGATAATATAATCTATTTGTTCAAACAAGACAAGCTGCTGTAACATTTCGAGTTACAAAGATTTCTAATAACTTTACATTTACATTTATTGGTCATGCATTTAGTTTTACAATTGCATCGTTTATTTTTATTTTTTTAAGTACTTTATTGTCGAAAATTTGGTACATGTACACGAATTTTATTGACAAAGCTTCAGAAAATAAATACAATCAAATCAGATTTTACAAAACAAATATAAAAAATTTATACAACATATAAAATGCCTAAAAAAAAAATGCAAGAGAAAAATGTTATAAACAAAATCTTTATAAAACAAAATATATGCATGTAGACAAAGGTAGCAGAGATAAAGGGACACCTAAAGGTATGTCCAAAAATTAAAATTAACAGATTAAAAGCTTAGCATCTACTACACAACATCCTCAGCCTTAAAAAAGTCTTCAATCGAATAAAAGGCTTTTAGAAGCAAATATGACTTCAGTTTACAACGAAACTGGCGCAAAGACTGAACACTTCTTAATTACACGCTAATGTGATTATAAATCATTAAACCGCGATATATAAATGAATCTTTGATAGATGTAAAATGAGGAATAGGAAGGGGAATATTATTAATCTGTCTGGTAGGATAACTGTGATGTCGGATTGGAAAACTGTTCTTATTTTTGAATATTAAACATGCAGTTTCCAAAATAAATAATGATGGTAGGGTCAAAATACGGCTCTTTGAAAAGATTACCACAATGCATTCTAGAATGGGCCTTAAATAAACTTCTGACAGCCCTCTTCTGCAGCACAAAAACAGACTGAAACAGATAATTTGAACATGCACCCCAAAATGGAAGAGCATACCTTAAATGCGACTCGAACAAAGCAAAGTACACATCACGAGCAACATCTCTCCCCAGTTCATGAACGGTTGCCCTAACAGAGAAGCAGTCAGAAGCAAGTTTTTTATTTAACTTTATTATATGGTCAGAAAACTTTAAATCTTTATCAATGACTAAACCAAGAAATGCAGAATTGTCTACCATGTCCAATGCGTTCTCACTAAAATCAAGACTCTCAGCTTGAAAATTGAAACCAATAATATGGGACTTTGACATATTTAAGCAAAGTTGATTGGAATCACACCATTGCTTCAATTTCAGGAGATCGGCTGCAACATCTCTGACAAGCTGCTTGGGATCTTTATTCGACTATAAAACCGTTGTGTCGTCAGCAAACAATGTAAAATGTCCACATATGCTAAGAGTAATAAGATCATTAATGTATACAAGAAATAGAAGGGGACCAAGAACTGACCCCTATGGAACACCACAATCTACAGACTCCCTACCAGAAAACTCACCATTAAGGTACACAGACTGCTCGCGACCAGACAAATAGCACTCAAACCACTTCAGTGCAACACCCCTAACTCCATAAGCAGAAAGCTTCTTAAGCAGTATCCTATGACTCACACAATCAAAAGCTTTGGATAAGTCACAGAACACCGCCGCAGTCGCCTCTCTTCCATTAACACCCTGGAGAAGTTTAGACAAGAAATCAAACATAGCGTCAGAGGTGCTTTTCCCTGATAGAAAACTAAATTGTTCATCTCGAAGAACCCCTCCCCCCAGAAGAAACCTTAAAAGACGATCCTTCATAAGTCTTTCAATTAACTTAGATAAAGTAGACAAAATTGGAATCGGCCTATAGTTGGATGGACTAGAACGATCACCACCCTTATAAAGAGGTAAAATTTTTGCTAATTTTAGGCAAAGAGGAAATGTGCCCGACTGAAATGAAACATTAATAGCATCAGAAAGAGCCTGAATAGCACTCAAAGGAAGTTTTTCTAATAAATTCACTGAAATACCATCGTCGCTAGATGCCCTTTTCTTTTTCATCGATCCTATAGTGCAAAAAATCTCCCTGGGAGATTTTTTTTTTAGTGGGGCTGAGGTAAAATGAGTTTCCACTAGTGGTAGGTAAAAATTTGAGAGGGTCATAAGTGGAAGAGAGACCCTTTGTGAGGATATCAGCAACCGAACAAAAGTACTTATTCAATATGTCAGAATCAATCTGCACCTCTTGAGAGCCATTACTTTTGGACACAACCTCAATAACAATTGACCACGCTTTGCGTTGCTCATTGGAGGAATATTTCAAACGTTTGGAATAATAGAGTCTTTCGACCTCACACAACTTTCCGGTAAACTTTTCGATATCTCGAGAATAGCGACAATACAAAATTATTTATCGGGTAGAACATTTTTAAAATACCAAAAAATCTAAGATTACGACCGGAAATGCGAATACCAGGAGTTAACCATCTTTTCCGGTCCCTAAATCGACTTTTTAATGGGTGAACGGGAAAGTATCTATCAACTAACTTTGAAAGAGATGCGTGAAATGAAGCAAGAGCATCCTGCTTACAAAATATGAGTCCCAATTAAAAGACCGACATCCTGCATCAAAAGACCGGAAGTTCCTTGTGCTGTAAATTCTACCCAAACCTCTGGATTTGTATCTTTTTCTGAATGGCACCTGAGCCAGGATGGCACTATGATCAGACAAAGCTGGATCAAATACATTACAAATTACATTCTCCTGTATATTGGAGGCAACATAGTCAATGGTTGTTGATGTGGTACCTGTTACACGCGTAGGGCTGTTAACATGCATAGAAATATTAAAAGAGGAAAGCAAATTAATTAAATCCAATGTAGCCCTATTCTCCCCATCTTCAAAATCTATATGAACATCGCCAGCAAGAATTATAGTATTTTTAGGAGCAAATTTTAAAAGGAATTGTTCAAGCCTATTTAAAAAAGTACTTATACTACTATTTGGGGAACGATACATACACATAATATAATAATTGGCCTTACCAGAATAAACAATTGAGAATTCAAACTCCTTTTCGACACTAAGATCATCAAAATCGCCAAAACCAAAAAAGCCGTCAAAAACATTGATGCACAAGAGCCACAGTGCCACCATATCCAAGGCCAGCCCTACAGAATTTGGAAGCTACAGAGTAGCCAGGAAGGGAAATTGGTTCCTCATTTCTCAACCAGTGCTGAGTAAGTAAGACAATGACAATGACTTATAACCTTGACCTCCTAAAAGTGACTGTTCGTTTGCAAGTTGTCCTAAATTTTTCTTTTCCGGTGATACACTTTCCATCTCAATAAGTTTCTCACTGCACACAGAAAATTGGTTCCTGGAAAACATTTCTTCGATAGTTCCTCTCTTGTTCGCTAGCTTATACAAATTGTCGTCAGTTTTCACGATAACTGTCATGAGAATGTTTCTAAAACCACCCCTTCCTCAATCAACGTCTAAAAACTCTTTTACTCTCACTGTATCTCCAACAAAACATGGGGGAAACTTTGAATTAGATAAAGCTTTCATCTTCTTTGCTTCATTTTCTAAATTTCTTTTTGCGTCTAGTCTGTTTGACTGGAATATACTCCTTTGGTACAAGCAAAGTTCACACCTTATATTCCCTGATGTATTTAAATTGTCACACTCTATACACTTGCTCTGATTTTCTGAAGTTTCTGTATTACTAGCGTTTTCTCGATAACTATTGTTGCCATTTTCCATATTGCTACCTTCAGTAATATCTTCTTGCCAATTGTCTGGTTCTGGGTCACTATCCATAGACTGGTTTATATTTATTTCTTGTTGAGGCTGTTCACCTAAACCAAATTCCCTTACCACTTTCTCGAGCTCTTCTTCGGTTCATAGATTTTCAATAGCTTCTTTTGGAAAAGCTGATGTGGAGCTTGTTTTATCCCATCATGGTATGCCCTATTTTTCATTAACTGAATAAATCTTAGACCTTCTGACCATCGCGTGCAGTTTTCATCGTCCATCCACATCATAAGCATGTTCTGTATATCTTGATTTGCTCTTTCCACGCTGCCTTGTGACTGACTGTGACGTGGTTTCCCATGGACTATTTTAAGGCTACTCCACATCGTACATAACTCTTCGATGACATGGTTGGCGAACTTCCGGCCGTTGTCCGATGGGGCGCCGAAAATACAAAATATGTCTACCAGTCTCTTAGCTACTTCCTCAGCCCTTTTCGACGTTATAGGACGTATTTGAACAAACTTAGTTAAGTGGTCCTGATACTCCATAACAAATTTGTATTCTCTATCCGGATGGGATTGCATGTCAATTAGATCCACTTGACAACGGCTGTTCATCTCCGAAAAAACCATTGGTTTAACCACAAGTCCTTTTTTGGCAGATTTCAGTTTCTTTTGGCACCCTTCACACAAGCCCAGATAGAAATTAATACCATCTTGAGTTATATTCTAGTACTTTTTTTTACATTCGCTTTCCATACGGTGCTTACCGCAATGTCCTATAGCTAAATGTGCATCATGAAAAATGTCAAACATTTCGTCGTTTGTAACGTAATATTTAATGCTAGATTCACCTCATGGTACACGAGCAATAAGCTTTTTAACGCCTCTAACAGAACATATGTCAAAGCCCTTTAACCGCCGATATTGTAGCGTAGTATTAGTTTTAGAGTTTTTTGCCAACTTGACTGGTTCTAACATTTCTTGGTATTGTTCATTATTAAAATAAAAACTATTTGCACTTTTCGTAGACACCAACTCGGTAAAAACTTCGTAAAAACGCTGTGCTAAACGCGCACGTCTACTCTCTTCGGTTACCATTTTAGAACTGAACTGAACGTGGTGAAAGATGATGCAATAATAATTCCTACATCCAACTTTACCCACGCAAAAGCGGATAGAACGCGGTTTACCCGGGTAAAATCCGAAATATGTGTAATTTCAATATTATTTCGGAGTTTACCCATGTTTTATGGGTATTGTGCAGTTTATCCGGGTAAACCTAAGTTTAACCGTTATTCTAACTTTACCCGTAACATATATATCCCATATGAAAAAGTACCAACAAGCTTCTAAGTAGAGCAGCTTCGGTACTAATTATTTATTTCTTCCTTGTACTTGTACGTAAAGTAGAAGAAGTGTTTTGTATTTAAATTTTGTAATTTGGAAAATAAACGTATTATTATATTTTTGAAAATTAATCATGTCATTTTTTAATGCTCATTTAAATCAGATGACAAAAAAAATATTTTTTTTAATAATTTAAGCATAATATGTATTATTATTTATATTTTTTAAAGCTTTCAATAAAGTTATAGTTATATTACAGTACTCTGCCAGTATGCACGTTACCCTTTTTGCATACTTAATAAGGTTTTATTACTCTCTACTGATTTGAAATAGACTATAGGAATAAATTTCGAGACTAAAAAATTTGTTTTAACAATACCCTTAGAAGATCGTTACACGTGCTGAAACCAGGCCTATAATTTATTTTTTCCCAAAGGACCTCAAAATAAATTATCGTCCCGCTAATTCCTTTCATAAAATACTCAAGCACACCCCATTTAAACACCCTTGTTTGTTTGCTTTTTGTTCGTCTGATATAAAATGATGGCCAATAAATCAGCACCTTAAAAATGTCAAATTATTACCAAGGACGATCATTAATTTATGGCATTTTTATGATATCTGAAGGCCTTAACTAATTGAATTAGGAACGCCTTGGATCCATAAAAAGCCAATTGGAACTTAATTGAGCCATAATCAAGGACCATTGGGACAAAGGCAAACATTTCAGTTCGATAATGTTAGGAGATTATATAAGTTTTGACCTTTTAAAATATATGCTTACATAATGGCTAAACTAGATAATATTTAGCATAATATCATAGCATATATATCTTATAATTCTTTATAATTATACCGTTAATTAAAAATATAAGTAAATTATTCGCTGAAGCCTCATAAATGGAACATCTTATTTCTACCCGAGGTTCAAAGGTCGGAAATTCAATTTTCCCTTTGGCAATCGATTTTTTTTGTGTGAGGCAACGGATTGTTTTTACGTTAGAGGGAAATTATTTTTCTATTTTTAGATAAAGAATAAGTTTTATTCAACTAACGTTAAAAACAAACACTAACAATCAATAAAACAATATTAATAATAATAATAATAAAAGCAGATCAAAGAGGCGGTAAACGAAAAACGACATCAGAAATTAGTGATAAAATGTGAAAGTCAAATAAGAGAGTAAAACAAAAAACAGTGAAATGGACGTATGTAGAAAATAAGGAAATCATGTAGTGAAATCTCCACAGTGTAGAACATACTGAAACCATCAATTTTAAAGTGGCATTCTAATAATTGGTCAATAAAAGACGTTATATTAGAAAACAAAACAAAATTACTAATGAAATAATAAACCCCGAATATGAAAAACATAACAGGTAAGAAGAATTAAATAATAAAGCAGCAGCTTGTGAATGCACAATTTAAAAAATAAATAATCATCACACAACACAATCTAGAAGTATTACCAGATTCAATAATAACACAAATACTTACAACTTTAAGCGATGGAGACTAGCAAATAAAACCCAACAAATCACCATTTAAAAAATTAAATAATAACTCTCAAGCAAAGAAATTATAAATCTCATAAAGCTTTACAAGAAATAATGGAATAGAAAAAAATATAATTGCATACCACCTGTAGCGGGGGTACTTACGTACTTGCCGTATGTCCACCCTCTAACCTTTGACGTCGCAGGGTATCCGTCAACCCCCCTCACTATTTCTTTGTACAGTTATAGGAAAAAAGTCGACAAAATGCCTAGGGCGCCACTCTGAGTAATTAAAGGAGCTTAAAGTCCCCTCTAGCCTCTCGGGTAAGCCTTTAGACAGTGGAAAAACCAGGTAGAGATTGAAAGTTGACTGTCCGGTTATAATGAGATCTTATTGCTCTTAATCTTTATTATTACAAATACTAATAAGTAATAGATTTGGTTGCTTAAAACTAAATAAACAAAAGTGTCCTTAAAATCTAACAATCCCCATTACCAATTTCTATGATTAAGCACAGGCAGTTATTTGGGAAAATGTACCGGAAAATTCGGCACTCTATTAATGACGCAAAATAGTATGATTTAAGGGACGGGGTTATGATGTTTTGTACAAGCGGTTACGGATAACATTCATTAAGCAAAGCCGGAAACTCAACACCAATCAAGCGAAGCAATCCCAATCATCCGGTCAGCATTTACCAGACAATACAGACAACACAGACTCGGGTATTGCTTGGCTCTCACCACTTTGAGAAGCGAAGTAATAATTAATAAACGCGGCTACTGCCTGCCCTAACCCAATTCACACTGTGAACGTCAAGACAAAATTAAACGTAAATATTGAAAATTTAACGGTATTGAAATATGGAAAAATTACTGGTACTTCGCTCGAAAGGTATGGTACGACCTTACTGCGACGAATGTGATTCCTTGATGGACCTGGAACCTTTTTATACCCATCGCAGGAATTTGGATGCCGACGACTCACTAACATCCTCGGAACCAATCGTTAAATAAAAATGCAATTGGGAAAACTTAATGAAAATAGAGTTTTTCTCATGAAAACGGTACGGATTTATAGGCTATGACCTTATATGGTAAACAAACTTAGTTTCAGCTCTCAAAACCGGGTATTTCTAGGTGAAAACAGCGGGACAAAAGCTGGCCACATGTGTACAAGAAAACCGACTTTTCAGGAAAACCGCGGAAAACTGAATCATGATTTATATTATATTTTGCCACACCGGGCATGCCTCTTAATTTAACAGGGCTTCCCAAGGTAGGTAAACCTTGAAACTTGCAAAATAGAACATGTAAACAATGCAGCAGCATGAAAGGAAAATTTCATGAAAATAACCGGAAAACTGGAAGCATAGTGATGAAAACCCTCTCAGTTTTAGGCATTTGTGTTTCTTTATTATCATAAGAATAACCAGGGCTGAAAACAATAAGGCCAGGGACTACAACATAGTCAACGGAGAACTAGGCATAACCTATAAGAAATCGAACCTTTCCAGGATACTATCAGGCTAGAAACCTCTTTAAGTTGCTTTCTTTATATATGTTTACAATTATAAACCCCTCATGACACACAGGTAATGTTTAAAATGTATCTTTTTGTTATGTAAATTATAAATTTAGAGGTTAAAATGTTAACGGAGCAAAATTATCTAAGTTGCCTTATAAAAGACTGCCTGGGCTTACCCTTATTACTATAAAATAAAGACAAAATCTTGTAACTTCGTTACACAACATTACATTTGCAACGGCAGTAATTATAAAACGTATTGTAATAATATTATTAACACCAAGAAACCCGCTAAATCTGCGTCATTCCAGAATGACATAAGTGGTACACCGCACGACGTCTCGAAGGTTGTCGAGAATCTTCCGGAGCAGCGTTCTGCTGAATATATAAGGAGCGGCGTTTCTTGTTTTCAACAAGAAACGCGTAAGTTTTTTTATTTTCTCAAAAACCGCTAGAGATAGGTATAGGAAAGTATGTATATTAAAAAAGACTCAAAATAAAGCAGGTAATGAACTAATGTAAAAATATATAAGGTGCTCCATATAAAAAATAATAAATAGACGTTTATTTCAATAATTCCAAAAAAGGCAAAGTTTAGTTGATTGTGACAAAAGCTAGTCAACTGGTCTTCCACATAAACCTTAGTTCATCAAAACAAAATTAATAACACACAACAAAGAATTTCTTTATAAACGAATTATAATTGATATACATATACCTATTCTTAAATACCTAATCATAATTTAAAGGGCCCCAAATTATTTTAAAATAAAAGCGACATCATACAATATTAACTACATAAAGTTTCTTTATTAATATATCATTAAACAAAAATAACCATTTATATTATTGGTAAATTGTAAATTTTAAAATCTCAATAAAACTTTAAATGTTTATTAACAGATTTAAAGACTGACGGATTAAGAGATTTGATATTATTTGAAAGTTTGTTAAATTGATTAACCTACGGGTATGAAAATTATTTCTGTAAAAAGGCTGTACATTTCTTAGTTGAAAGTTATGCTTGGTTAACCTAAATGATTGAATAAGTTATTCAGAAAGATACTTTGACATTTTTCGATAAATAAATTATGAACAAACTTTAAAAATAGACAATTACGTCGTTGCTCCATATTAAGCCAATGTAGTTGCAACATATAAATGAGATATTTGCTCAAATCGAATATGAATCTGGAACATAAGTTTTGAATTATTTGAATACGCTGGTTATTTAAAAATTCTAAGTAATTTGTGTATAAACAAGGAAAGAATCAGAAAGTCGCAGACCTTTTTATAGCAATATTAAGTATGTACATACATGTCGAGATGCATAAAGTAATTTCAGAGAGAGGTAGGCCTTAGTAATAATTGAGTTGATATGCTCTGTAAACTGTCAAGATTTGTACATTTTTCCATTTATCTGAATATAAAATTCTCGAAAAAATTCCTCCTTGTCCATATATTTATTGTTCTACATTTCTGACATTTATTCGCAGTATCAAGGGTCAAATTGTGTTGGTGCGAAATTTGATGATTTTTTTCTAAATCCGTATTAACAAGCCTTGTTGCTGCCAATGCCCTATTGGGTGCAAAGGTCGTATAATTAAAAGTGTTGTCATTTTTCTATACAGGGTCCTGCAACAGTGCGTCGGTCTTTTATAAAGCCTAAAAAAATAAGGTTAAAAATTTCTAACCTCTTAAAAAAATGTTGGGACCTGATAGCGCATATTTGGAAAGTATACAGGGTGCTTCAAAAAAGTAGGGCGATATAAGCAGCATTTTTTTAAAATGGAATGCCATTCTTTTTATTTTATTTTTAAGACCGCCTTAGGCTACCTAGTATACGCGCTAAATATGGCTGCTTTGTCATGCGCTTGCGCAGTTTGACTGAAATAATTTTTTTTATAAAAAAAATCTAAAAATCATTACATCATTTAATTTCATCTTGATACTAGAAATGTTAATTCAATGTCAATATTGGACTTAATTGGGATTCTAGAAGAATGGAGAATTACTTTGACTTAAATTGTTTCCTTCTGTCATATACAGGGTGTTCGTAGTTAGCAATCATATTTTACGAATTTCAAAGCTCCATTTCTCGCTTTTTTTAAATGGAACACTCTGTATATTTTTTATCCATTTAATGAAGATTTAATACATGAACATTTTTTATTATGTAAACATATTAGCTATCTTTAGTCGTTTTTAAAATATTCACGATAATAATTAAACAAGCATATTAAAAATATTTATCATTTTATTATTATTACACTAAGTGTTCAATATGTCCTCCGTTTTATTCAAAACATAAATTAATACGTTCCTGAAAATTTCTTTCTACTTCATGTAGCATTTGTGGAGTTACTTGAGCAAACGCATCCCGTATTCTCTGCTCCATATCTACTGCCGTTGTAGGTGGATTTCTACTATAAATAATTTCTTTTACAAAACCCCATAAAAAAAATCTAATTTTGTTAGGTCAGGTTGTAGCGCGTAACTCGGTTCAAACCAATTTATTTCCAACCCGTGTGTCATACCTACTATCCAACCACAAAAAAAATTACACCAGCATTCCACCTGCCAAACAATGTCATCCACCTTCTACTTACATTGTTTGAGAAGTAAAATGCTGGTGTTTTGACGGGTGACCATTCTAATATATCATTGCACTGGACTTTACTTGAAGTATGCTTAAGGCGAGGAATTAGTAAAAAAAAAACAAATCCGCACTGAACTACTGTTCAAGGGGAAAATCCAAAACGTGATCACGTGTTGTTTACAAGAAGTATATGTTTGGAGCCTAATTCACAATAACTCACTGGCCCTAAAATACCTTTTACAAACTCTAGTCAAGTCACATTAATCTAATTAAAACTTTTAAATGGTAAGGTTCAAATTTGAAAGCCTATTAATGGTATGTTGGTGCAATACAACCTGTTAACCAACAACCAATATTATGACTAAATAGGTTATTTGTAGCAAATAGCCGATCCCTTACAAGGTGATCCAGGCTCAGTGTCAAAATCAATTATGTTGATGCTCGACTCAAATGAAAACTCTTAGGTTACTATTAATAGACTTAGCAAGAACCTCTTAACGTTTTTGTTTTACATAAAAGAAAATAAACCCATAAAATTCAAATTAATAAATCAACCCCCAACCCGAAATCAAACCGTTCAATAAGAGAAAAATAAAATAGAATGTGCAAAAACTTGCGTGTCCTCCAATCTCTTGTGTATTTTGGCTAAGGTAGCTTAACTCGACAGCTCTGGAACCAGTCAGCTACAACCAGGGTAACGACCACATGGGCAAGTGGATTTCAGGCAAGTTCCAATCCAAAATCGCAGAGCCACAGTACAATGCTCAGTCCAGGCTGTGTTGAGGCTCACTTCAGCCGGTTGCCAACAGTGTTGGGATGACCAGAAGAAACCAGAGAATAGGAAGAGACCAGAGAATAGAGGAGAGAATGAGAAAAAGGAGAGGCCTCTAAAATAGAGGACAAAAAAAATCAGTAAAATAAACACACAATCAATTCTATGGCAATTACCAACATGTTGCTACATACCTAAGGTGGTGAGCGAGGCCTAGAGTCTCGTTTTGTGGTTAGAAAATTTCAAAATCCCATAAATGGTGTGGGAGCAGCCGACCAAATCCAAAAATATCAGGTCAATCCGTAATCCTCTCGGCTACAACTTCCCACTAGACGTTCATCAAATTAAACCCCAAAACTTGAGAGGAATATTTTTCCATTCAACCGAATTCCCGGCAAGATGAACTTAAATTTTCCTTAAATCCACAAAATGTCGGCTGTTCTTTCTGATAACGGGATGGCTACCGGCTGGAGAAGGAACTGACAACCGACCAGACAATGACAGGTGACACTGGCAGTGAACTTGTCCCTCTCTCTTCGACACGATCTGACCCTGCCCCTTGGTGCAAACTACGCGGAGCCTCACTCTATCAAAATACAAATTCCGCAATACCACAGCATAATGATACTGCATAATGATACTGCTCGGATACTAAAACATGGAAAACTAACAAAATTTTCCCAACGGGGCTACGAAATTCCAATTTTCCTCTTACGTCGCTCTGCCTAATTTATGACGCTCCGTCATCCGCCAAATGGAAACCAAACTTTAATGGGAAACAGCAACGTTGCCAAACCTCCACAACAACAAGTGTGTCAATAGTCATTACTGTCAATCACAGTCACTGTCAATCGGCTAGTAGGGTTAGAAACCAGATGTCAAGGCACGTCTATTTACTAAAACTTAACTTGAAGAATTGAAGGGAAATATAGCAAGCAAAACTGGGGAGGCCAATTTCAAATCAATTAGGATACCTTGCCCAACATGATTCCGCTATAGAAGAAAGTATTTGTAAGTTTTCCTACACTAACGGATCACCATCTAAAAGGTCTTATTTACTCCACTCATACCGCAATCTGTGGCACAACAGCACCCTCTAGTCCCTCCATACCCCAGACATATACCGGCCTCATAGAAACTCTTGACAAATAAATCAAAGGTCAGAAAGTTCCCAACACCAGGTACATGAATGGTACATGGACTAAGGAAACATAATACAACTAACTCCACCGAGGTGTGCTGACAGGATAGAGTAGGTAAATACATTCCTAAAAATAATCAAACCCCAGAAGCCTAAAAAAAATGAATTGCATTACTATCAAACCCCAAATTCCATTTATAAAACTGTAAATCACACAACCCTTTCAAGCCGATACCAAAACCCATAAAACTTTTGCCCGAATTTATATGAAATCCCATGTTACATGCTTAGGGCAAAATCTGCATGTAACAAGGTGATCTGGCTGGCTAATTAATAGGTCCGTTCCTTTCAATCCATTTTTCTTCAAAGGTTACATTTAAATATTCAGTGACATTTCGAGAAAAATGTGGAGGAGCTCCGTCCTGTTGAAACCACATTCGGTTTCTAGTAATTAATGGAACATTTGCAAGTAATCTAGGCAGTTCATTTTGTAAAAATTGAAGGTATATTAATTCTCCATTGAGATGACCATTAAAAAAATAGGGACCGATAATGGTGCTTCTAATAATTCCACCCCACACATTTAATGACCACCTATGCTGGTAGTCGATCTGCCGCATAAAATAAGGGTTTTCGGATGAATAATAATGAAAGTTATGTCTATTTACTAATCCGTTTTTATGAAATGGTGCCTCATCCGTAAAAAGGACATTATTAAAAAACGCGGGGTCGTTTTGTAATTTGTTTCGGCTCTAAGTACAAAATTCAAGTCGGTTTTGTATATCCCTATCAAAAAGTGCTTGATGTTCATGGATGTGGTATGGATGAAAATGATTTCATTTTAAAATTCGTTGCACTGATCTTTCACTTATTCCAACTGCTGCTCCGATATTTGACTGACTTAGGTGAGGATCTTCGGTTAGCGTTAATAACACATCTAACTCTTGCTCCTGATTAGTAACAGGCCTCATTCTATTTTGCTTGGGGTAACAAACACTCCCTGTCTCCACAAATCTTGCTAGTAACCTTCTAAAAAATTCTTCTTCTGTACATCTTCTATCAGGATAGTGCACCCCATACATTCGAGAGGCTAAGAGGCAATTCTTTTCAGATTCCCCCAACACAAATATCATGTCAACAACTTCGTCTTTGCTAAAATGCATTTTATGAGTATGCAATTTTCGTTCAGATTAGATTTCTAAAACAAAACTCCAAATTTCTTTTACAAACAAAGCTACGATAATTCAAAATGAATACTTAAGCTGATAATACACATACAAAAATGATATTCTTACCAAAATGTCAAAAATTTATTTAGAGAAATAGGTGAAATATTTTGCTTGGCAACAAAAAAGGTATTAAAATACCTATTTTGTTAAGAATGCAGATTTCCTGGTTCTTTTTTAAACATTTTATTATCTACGGATAATTATCGTGAATATTTTAAAAACGACTAAAGATAGCTAATATGTTTACATAATAAAAAATTTTCATGTATTAAATCTTCATTAAATGGATAAAAAATTTACAGAGTGTTCCATTTAAAAAAAGCGAGAAATGAAGCTTTGCAATTCGTAAAATATGATTGCTAACTTCGAACACCCTGTATATGACAGAAGGAAACAATTGAAGTCAAAGTAATTCTCCATTCTTCTAGAATTCCAATTAAGTCAAATATTGACATTGAATTAACATTTCTAGTATCAAGATAAAATTAAATGATGTAATGATTTTTAGATTTTTTTTATAAAAAAAATTATTGCAGTCAAACTGCGAATGATGAAAAACTTACAAAATTGCTAGAATTAGTAAAAACAATTAGCGATGACATACACATGCAATTTGGCTTTGAAGTGAGTATGCTAAAACGAGTTTCATCAAAGGCAAATTACAAAATAAAAAACAGCCAGATTATATTAGTTAAAAAACCACCATTAAGAACTAGAACAATAAGATGTATACGAATATGCCAGTATTGATGGAACCCAACACAAGAAGATGAAGAATAAAGTTTAAATAGACTACTGCAGAAGAATTAGAGCCATCGTAATAAGACAGCTAAACGCAAACCTTAGAATATCATTGATTACATCACCTGCTGTATTTAGTTTTAGCATCTTTACACTCTAGCGCTGACATTTGTCGATAATATGTACCAAGAAAAAGGGGTGGAAGAGGGCTATTAAGCATAAAGACCAGTAACACTATTTCTAAAACCGGCATTGAACCGAGATGTATACTTTGCTATAAATACAATGAAACTATCTATCAGGTATCTCAGAATGCCCTATTCTTTCAAAAAAATGTCTATGGATCGCCACAATGCGGTCGGATCACATCTACACTAGAATATCTGCAAGGAATATGTGATACAAATTAAAGAGAAATGGTACGATCATACCCCAGCTGATGCGATTGTAGACATCTGGAGAGTCACCATTATACGGGATATCCAAAATCTAACAGATCGAGCTGCAGATAAACCAGCGCTAATTGTGTAAAATAAAAACTGGTTTACTAATAAATGTATCGATTCCATTGATTACATCGTTTAAAAAGAAGCAGAAAACAACTACTTTATTAGAAGACTATAGTGGTTCCAATTGTGATCGCTGCAATATGAATGATTTCTATAAAATTCTTGCGACATCTGCGATGCGAATCTATAATGTGCATTTCTTTAAGGTAACAAATCTGGGGCAACAGCTGATGGCTACAGAAGACAGTTACATGTCAAATTCTGCAAAAATATTCAAATATGAACGTGACTGAGCAGAGAGTCGCTGACCAATACTGCATCATTTGTAGAAACAACTTGATCCCAGAAACCCGAATTAGTTCTATATTAAAATGGAAATGAAGACCAGAACATCGAACATATTGATGAAGGATATGCTAAACTTAAAAGAGAGTATCATTGGGTAGTAGATGAAGGCACAAAGCCCTCAACAAGACCAGCTCTATCTAGAGTTAACTCTTCCCGTAAATTGGCTATTTTTCTTAATGCTGCCAACTTAATTATAACTGAATATATTCTTTCAGTTACGACACTGAAATAGCTTTATCTACTAATCTACTGTGCGGCTACCGCTATTATTAAAACCTTGGAAATAAAAATAATAAATAACCAGCAAAATATTACACGTAATGAAAGACCGACATCGCCATGGAAAAGGAGACTACTAAGAAAGCTTGAAGATGTTAGGAAAGACATTGGCCAGCTAAAGCTATATGTGGGAGGTATTAGAACAAGAAAAGTACCAGAAAGAGTAGAGAAAATCATGTGTCAGACTCAATAACATACACAACAGGATTCAGAAAAAGACCCCCGGAACAATGTCTAGACACCCTTAAACAGAAGTTATTTATTTTTTCAGATCGCTTAATAGGAAACAAGATAATTTACTTTTTGAACGCTCAGAGAAGCAATTTTATCGAAAGCTTAAAAACACTGCTCCAACAGATATTGCCATTAGCACTTACCATTTATTTAAAGAAAACATCGAGGAGTTCTGGGGCACTCAATTAACAACAACTAGTGAATTCAACCTCAACACTGAGTGGCTAGATGAAGAACAAGCAAAGTTTCAAACATATAATCAAAAGGCATTTTTACCATTTACAATTGACGAAGTTACTAACGTCATAAGAAAGCTACGTAACTGAAAAGCACCAGACCCAGATCACTTCCAAAGGTATTGGATTAAGAAATTGTCAACACTTTAATAACTGACCTACCCTCTAAACGACGTGCTTATGAATCCTCAGAATATGCCCAATTTTTTTAACATAAGTTACCACTTACCACTTTGTCAAAGGACCACACACCCAAGATCTGGCTAAATATAGTCCAATAACATGCTTACCCACACTCTATAAAATAAAAACATCTTACATCACAGAACGTATTTACAAACATTGTGATTAGAATAGCATCATAGCGGCTCAACAGACAGGATGTACCAGAGGTGCCATGGGGTGAAAAAAACAGCTAATTATTGACTCTGGAGTTTGCAAAAGAGGTATTTAGCACCAAGATAAACCTTTTCGCCGCATATATTGACTGCCGAAAAGCTTTTGATGCAGTTCCACATAAATTACTTATCAATGTCCTTAAATTGTACAAAATAGATAACCACATAAAGAACATCAATAAAACCCCAGGTGCTAAGCAGTAACTGCATTGGAACTAATATAATTCCCATTCATAGAGGGAGATTCCTTAAGTCCACTTTGGTTCTGCCTTGCCATAAACTCAATCACTCTCTAGCCAACTCAATTCAAATAGGTACAGATTTGGTCTAAAAAAGAATAATAGAGAATTAATAAGAGTAAACCATCTACTTTATATGGATGATTTAAAAATTCTTGCAGCAACACGAAATCAACTAGAACCGATGCTTAAGATAGTGGAAAAATTCTTAGATGACATCGGACTGACATTTGAACTGGATAGTGCCGAATTATGAACATTATTAAGAGTAAAGTACAACCAGGTGTCTTTCAGATAGAAAATTAAATTATTAAATTAAATCAGATAGAAAATTAACTTATTTAAAGCTATTAACACATATGGAGTCAGTTCATCAACTCAATCTTTTGGTATTATAGGATGGACTAACACGGACATCAAAAATTTGCAAAGAAAGGCTAAAACATCTAACGAAAGCCATTAAGCATCATCCGAGGAAGAGGAATGGCCGACATAGAGAAGCAAATTTAAGCAACGCATGTGACTTGCATTCCTTTTTCTTAAGAAAGGCTGAAACATCACACATTCATCATTCCGTATGTGAAGCAGATGACTCAACACCACTTAAACTCTAGGGGATTGAGATACCCATACGCCATAGCACCACGAGCAAAAAAAAAATGCAAGCTTGGATGAAAAAACCTCTACATGGAAGGCAGGTTCACGAGGTTCAACACGAGCATGTCGACATAGCGGCGTTGAACTACTGGTTGATTTCGGGACAGCTTTTCCCTGCAACTGAAGGGTTTCTTGTGGTTATCCAAGATTAAGTATCGCAGTAAACATCTGCGGGGGTTTAGCAACCTGTCAGGCGCGTCTCCAGGTGGCGGATAGGAGAACGGCCGGAAAACCAGAAATGGTTCCGGTTAACGGTGACTATAAGGGAAGCCAACAGGCCTACACCCGTCCGGGCCAACTGAAGGTCATCGTCGCGGACCAGCTATATACCGTAAACCGTCCATTCGGCGCAACGACCCCCATGATCCTGAAAGGGAGCGTGGGGTACGTGCTGATGAGCGGCACGGGGAACTGGGCTTAACCACCCGGACCGCATGGTGAGAACACTATAAAATCTCCCAATTCTTAGGGTATGGCGCGCGCCAAGGGGGAAGCCCAGTCACTAGCGGCCAACCCTGGGGAACAAGGCGCACCCCATTGTATACAGCCTTACCCCTGCATGCGGGGCTCTGCTGGGGTAGACCACCCTTTCCCTAGCTACTCGTGGGAAGATCTATGATGGACCAAAATACCCAAAATACCAGAAGAAGTGAGCCAAGAGCAACCTTTGCCAGCAATGGCGGGACCTAAAGGAACCGCTGTTGAGAAGTCAACGGCGGGGCCGCAAGGAACCGCCGCTGAGAAAACCAAAGAGGGACCTGCCGGGAGGAAACGACCGTCGGGGGCTCAAAGACGAAAAGCCAAACTGTTGGCGGCCAAGGGAAGGGGGGGGAAGGGGCCCAAAGAGGCACTGACACCCACCCAGACCAAGGCCAATACGAGCGAGACGCAAAAACGACATCGCTCGGAGAGAGAAACTCCGCCGGAGTAAAAAAGACCCAGGAAGAAGCCCAGGGGCCCAAGACGGGAACCAGGGCTGTCCTATCGGGATGCTGTGGCGGGGGTTCTAAGAATGGCCATAACAGCTAAAAAATACCCCGAGGCATTCGTCTCGGAGGAGCAGGCAAACACCCTAAAGGGCTGGCTGCTCAACAAAACGCTCGCTCTGCAGAGCGGATCGCAAATTGCGCCCAAGTTTGCAGGCGTAAGCCACGGTGGGGGAATTCTTCATATCACCTGTGTCGACGAGTCAACTAAAAATTGGCTCGTCGAACTGGTGCAGAAGGAAACTCCCTGGGAAGGAGCTGAACTCCAGATAACGGAGGACGGCAAACTTCCCAGACCGGTGAAGGCAATAACCTGGGTGCCGGGACCTACTGAGGAACCGAAAGCACTCCTACACAAGCTGGATGTTCAAAACAACATCAACACCAGCTTGTGGAAAGTGCTCGATATGAGGAAGGACCAGGACGACAAGGGTTGCCTGGTAACGCTTCTCATGGACGAGAAATCCTGAGCCAAAGTAAGGGAAGCGAATCAATCGCTATACCTCAACTTTGGCAGCATAAAGATCAGACTCTCGGCCAGCAGCCAAGAGAAAGAGAAGAGGGACCAGGCAACCCCTATGGAAACAGAGGGATTGCCGGGAACCTCTTCTTCCTAAAATCGCTCTCCGCAATGGGTGTGAGGCTGATACAAATAAACCTCCACCACTGCAAAGCAGCCACTGCAGCCTTACAAAAATGCATAGCCGACAATAATATTCAGATAGCCCTGATTCAGGAACTTTATACTTACAGGGGCCACATAAGAGGACTAGGAAACCTCAACGGGAGACTAGTGTCAGACCCAAAAGAGGGACCTAACCTAAGAAGCTGTATCTTTATAAGAAAAGATATAGAGGCCACACCGCTGTGGGAGTTTTGTGACAGGGACACAGCGGCGGTCAAAGTGCAAATCAAAACAGCGGAGAGGAGCTACGATACAATAATAGTATCAGCATACTTTCCGCACGATCAACAAGGGGAACCACCTCCGACAACAGTTCGGAGGCTGATAGACCATCAAAGATTGGAAAACCTTATAATAGGCTGTGACGCCAATGCTCACCACACTATCTGGGGAAGCACTGGAACAAACAAACGAGGCGAATCATTATTAAATTACTGTGCTGTACTAACTCCGGTCTAAATATACTTAATGTGAGGGAGGAACCGACCTTCGTCAACATACTCCGCAGAGAAGTAATTGATCTAACCATTGGCAAGGGACGCATCTGCGACCTCGTTAAAAAATGGCATGTATCTGACGAACCAAGTTTGTCGGATCACAGGAACATAAGATTCGATCTAGAATCTATGGATACAAATCCGGAGACCTACAGGAACGCCAGGAAAACGGACTGGGACCTCTCCAATGAGATACTAGGACGCGAACTGGAGAACTGTCCAACGGAGGCAAAAGACAATGTAGAGCTCGAAGTGCTGACAGAGTCAGTCACTGAGGCTATTAAAGTTGCTTTTGAAAATTCATGTCCACTAAGCAAACCACGTCAAGCAGGGAACACCTCATGGTGGAACCAAGAATTGGGCGAGCTAAGGAAGACAGTAAGAAAGCTTTTTAACAGAGCCAAAAAAACTGGCGAGTGGAATCTATACAGACAATATAGCTACAATGATGCTATAAAAAGAGCAAAGAAAGAAGGGTGGAGGAAGCTATGCCGGGACCTAACAGAGACACCAGCATATGCTAGACTCCACAAGGCAATATCCAAAGGGCCACAACAAACCCTAGGCTCTTGTCTAAAACCCGATGGAGAATATACGACAACCGAGGAAGAAACGCTTGGCTTAATGCTGAACACGCACTTTCCGGGATTGAAAATTCTCCATCAACCAGAACATACCCAGGACCCAACTCCTATCATTCCGAACAGGGGCAAAAGGGAACACTGGGAACTAGCAAAAAAGGTAGTAACCTACGAGAAGGTTAAATGGGCGATAAAATCCTTCAAACCATTCAAATCTCCCGGAATGGATGGCATAATGCCAATCATGTTACAGCGGGGTAGCGAATTGCTGCTGCCTGCACTATGTAAAATAATGCGGGCAAGTCTAGCCACGGCGCATATACCAGAGAGTTGGAGGGAAGCAAAGGTCGTGTTTCTACCAAAGACGGGACGCGACTCCCATGCGAAACCTAAATCCTTCCGACCAATCTGCCTTACATCATTCCTCCTAAAAACAGAGGAAAAGCACATAGAAAGGCATATCAGGGACAATGTATTACGGGTCAACCCTCTACATCGACACCAGTATGCCTACCAAACAGGTAAATCTTGCGAATCAGCGATTCACGAGATAACCCAGAGGGTCGAACAATCTCTGAACAACAAAGAGATCGCCCTAGGAGCTTTCTTAGACATTGAGGGAGCATTCGACAATACATCATATGACTCAATCAACCGTGCGATAGCAGCACGAGGAATACATCCCATGATGGGCGGCTGGATAACCCATATGCTAAATCATAGGAAAGTAGCAGCAAATCTCAACAGCACAACGGTTAAGGTCAAAGTGTGCAGGAGAACACCGCAAGGGGGCGTACTGTCACCGCTGCTGTGGAACCTTGTATCGGACAGCTTGCTGACACGACTGGAGAGGCAGCTTATCCTCGCTATAGGATATGCTGACGATATAGTCATCCTTACACGAGGGGGTAGTCAGGCTCATGTATTCGAAAAAATGCAAAGAGCCCTGACTACTGTCGAGCACTGGTGTGAGGAAGAACAACTAAGGGTAAATCCCACAAAAACTATTCTGGTTTCCTTTACCAAAAGAAGGAAACTAGAGCCCATTAGAAACATAAAATTTTTATGGAGAAAATCTGCGACTTGAAGACGAGGTCAAATATCTAGGTATAACCCTGGATAAAAAACTCAGCTTCAAGAAGCATGTAATCCAGGCTACAAATAAAGCCACGAAAACTCTTATGTACTGTAAGAGAATGTTCGGTAGATCATGGGGACTGTCACCAAAAATGGTACATTGGATGTACACGACAATGGTTAGACCCATCATTACATACGCAGCACTTATATGGCGGCATGCGGCAGAAAAGAGGACTGTAATACAGATACTCAACAAAACACAACGAATAGCATGTCTGGGCATAACAGGAGCGATGTCAACAACGCCGACTGCTGCCCTAGAGAACCTGATAGGACTAAGCCCGCTACACTTAGTGGTACGGGCTGAAGCTATATCGGGGGCGAAAAGACTGCTGTCAAATGGCGCAACAATCCTATCGAAAGATGGGCACAATGCCTTATTTGACAAGATACAGGACCTTGGGCGCCTGGCCCTAAGAACAGACAGAACCAAGGTCACATACCTAGACAAACCTTTTGTCATCAAAGAGAAAAGGGGACCACTGGACGCAGAAGCGGACAGGCTCAGGCAAAGAGGTTACTCAGTATGGCATACGGCAACCAAACGATCCAAGATCGGGGTAGCTGTGGGCATGGTGGAGGACGAACAACAAGGCAGACAACTCATGCTAAACCTGGGCCTGGAAACAACAAATTTACAGGCAAGCATAATAGGAATACAAACCTGTGTCCAACTGATAATAGAAGGGCTGCCAAGAGGCAAAACTTTCGCAATTTTCACAGGAGACCAGGCTGCAACACTTGCACTACAACAGTTCAAGACTAAGTCAAAGACTGTGCAAAGCTGCTGGGAGGATCTCAGGAACCTCGCCGAAGCGCAAAATAGGCCAGAGAAAATCCTAGCAGAGAATATGGGCTGCAAGAAGGGCTATACAACTTGCAACTCAGGGAGCCAGCAACAGCCTGGTAGGCCCTGAACCAACATGTTGTGTCAACGATAAGACCTGGAAGAGGGAAATCGGCAACTGGCTAACAAACCAGAACAAATCCTACTGGGAACAGCTGCCAAAGATAGAACAATCCAAACAACCTATAGGCAGCCGACCCTTCAAGAAGGGTGAGAACATACTGGGCCTCTCCAGACAACAACTGCGAAGGGTCGCGGGGCTATTTACAGGCCATGCGCCCAGCAGGAAACACCTGCATACGCTAGGGAAATCAGTTACCTCGCTATGTAGGGGATGCAATGAGGAGGACGAAACAACTCTTCACATACTGTGCTTCTGTGAAGCATTTAATCAAACCAGGGCAACATTCCTGGGGAAAGAGAAACCCTCACCAGAGGGTATAAGAAATCTACCACTGGGCACAATCCTGGACTTCCTTGAAGCTACAGAATTGAACCTGTGGGACTAAACATATGGGACACAATAGGACTGCTTCTTAGCAGACCGCAGTGTAGGGAGCCACAAGGCACCACCCAGCGGTGGAGTTTTAGTGGGTACAGGACGAAACAGACTCGACACTGAGTACCACACTACTGGGGGCGGCGCCGCGTAACTAGTGTTCATAAAGAATTTCTCCACCGACCCCAAAAAAAAAAAAAAGATTAAGTAATACCAATAAGAAATTATTTAAGGTTTGCCGTAGGTGAGTACATTCAGCATGTCACAGGTGGATGTCAAACTTTTGCACGTAAAGAACGGCATGATGTAGTTGCAAAGATACTGCCATATTATAGCTATAAACCGGAACCAGTTCTTGAAAATGAGCAACACAAATTGTATTGGGATCGCACTGTACTTGCGGACCAACGAGTAAGTAACAATAGGCCTGACCTAATACTAATCGATAAAATTTCTAGGAAGACAACCTAAATTCCCAATAATAATAACCTAACAGCGAAAAATAATGAAAGAATTATTAAGTACAGGGATCTAGAGCACCAGATAGAAAGCATCTATAAGGTAATGCAGAAGTCGACGCTATTACCCCTATCGTCAGAAAATTCATTGGAAGGGCAGATAACTTTAATTAGTTTAAAAAAGATATCATGTACTTTTAGTCTTAAGTTTATTATTCATGAGAGCTTTATCCTTCTGATATCTGATATATCTGGGATAAGTCAATGGTCCCCCTTACCAAGTGCGATTACCGTTTGGCATGAAATCTGAGAGTAATAATAATATTAATAATAAAATAAATAAGTGTAATTCAAAGATTAGAATGGTATAGTTTAAATTGTATGTTTCATTTTTGGACGACATTATCAATTTTTCAAGAGATTTAATATTTAAATAAAACAAAATTGTTTTTCTACGTGAAATGTATTTTACTCATCACTAAAAAACGCTACACATTTAAAGAGAACGAAATTAAATTCCTACCTGGATGTATTAAATTCCCTCTTGTAATCTCATACGTCTTGTAATTCGTGCCTAATAAAAGTACGCTCCCTTATATTTGAGAAAAGTGCTGAATAGTTTATTAAAGAAGAATTTTTAAAGCTGTTCTTAAAGCGTAAAGAAAAAGAAAGTTAGGAGTAGAATTAGATTATGTCAAATTTTATATGTCAATAACAACATACTTTTCGTCCCAGGAGTATTACCCCAGGTTCAACTATCTAAAATCCAATTATTGTATTTTCCCCCTTGTGTTTTGACCTGTTTAGCCATTATATTTTATGGGTCAAAAGTGAAATTATATCCTGACATTACCGGATTGAAATGTTTGCTTTAATCTCAATGGTATGTTTTATTATGGCCCAATTAAGTTCGCATTGCCTTTTTATGGACCTAATTCAATTAGTGAAAGGCCAGATATCATAAAAAGGCTATAAATTTATTATTTTGCTGGATAATAATTAATATAAATTTTTTTAGGTGCTGATTTTATACATAAGCAAAAACCAAACCGACAGTGTGTTTAAATGGGATTTTCCGGATCATTTTATTAAAGGAATTTATCAGTCTACCCTAGTCCTTTGGGATAAAATTAATTATAGGACTCTCTGAGGGGCTTTAGCCATCGTAACGACTTTCTAGAGAAATACCAAAGTTTTTATATGAAGGTCGTATATTCCGCAAAAATGCTGGATAATAAAATTACATTGACGTTTATCTGACTTTTGACGGATATTATTATTAAAAAAACCACGCCCAAAAATTAAATTAAAAAAAATTCCGACAGATCGTTCTAAAAACATTGACTGTCACAAAAGTTATAGTTTAGGTGAAGTTAGTTGGACAACCATAAAAACTAAAAACGTTTAGCACTCGGCGTTTTCTTTATGAGGCATTGGCGTGCATATAATTTTTGTTTCTCTGGTTTGTAATAATAATTTTTTAAATTGGGTAATTTTTTGACTGTTAAATCTTTTTTTTTATTATCAATTTAATTTTCATAATTACTTTCATTCATAATTTTTTCATACTTAATTTCCAAAATGAAAATATAGACTTATATAAATTTATTCTTAAAGTAATTCTTGAACATACCTGGAACAGCGAACACAAAAACAAACCAAACGATCGCGATCACATCTTGGGGAATCGGTGAATTGTCATATTCCATCCTGCAGAGGGTGATCGCCAGATCTGGACCATAAGCCACCGGCTGTAACTCGGCTATCCAGAGATTGGGAGAAAACAGGATCAGCGATAAACCCCATAAGGCGAAAATCGTCACTACGGTGGTGGTTTTGTTGAAACATTTATACCTTAATCCAAATGGACGGATTATCGCTAAGTATCTGTCTACTGCCATCGTTGTTATGGTGAATATGCTGCTTGCCACTGAGACTCCTGAAACATAACAAAGTCCAAGATTAGTTATTTTATATGCAAGTCACTATCTATAATTATATTTTTAAATTCTACGTCAAATTTTAAAAATTCCCATTGCTCACTTGTCTACTTTTGTTGAATAATTGCTGTTGTTGAACCTCTTAATGGCCATAACATTGTTGGAAATCTAGGTAATCATTCATTAAATTTTTAGGTCCAAATAATAATTTGAAGCTACTTTGACGTAATAGATTCCATATTTCAGGTTTTCATTTTTTTTTTCTGGAACGAATGGTTTTAATAGGCGTTGAATGGAGATTTCTTTCCAATATCGTATAGAAAAAACAAGGAAGTATTTATCATGTCCTAAATGGCTTTTTTGAGACGTAATTAATTAATCATCCTTAAGGATGGTGAAGTTTGCCCTATATGTTACGTGCTCCTACGTAAAAATCAATATTTTACTTAATTAATGTCATGCTCTTTTTTTAATTAAAATATTATTTTTAAATTCGGTCGTTGTTAGCTTATGTAGATCGATCGGCTATGGAAGAATTGCTATTAGAATTTATTTTAAGGAAACTATGGAGAAAGGTTTTTTGGAATAATTTATTGTGGAACCAATATATCAATGATATGATTCATTTATTAATATATTTATCTCAATCTCTTTAAAATATCTTTTTCAAATATTTTATTTTTAACTTGATCATTAAAAATATATATTGAAAAATATCTGACTCCTCTTTAGAACAGATGTAAATATCCATCCTATAATAAGAGTATGTACATTTCAAATGTTTCTGATAAACTTAATTTACTTTAGACCTCATTATAAGAAAAACATGGAGTTATAGATATGCAATGGAAATTTCATTAAGACTTGGGGCTAAAGAATTTGTTCTGATCACTTTCCTTTTAATTAATTTTAATATTGCTGACACTACTGATACTGCTGGCTTTCACTTCCTGTGTTCACTCAGACGAGACGAATATTTAGAGTCTAAGAAAGTGTTTTTATTTTCTGTAGATATTTTTTTTAATTAAACGATCAAATAAACTTACCTGAAGTTCGATCGAAATTATATTAGTCAGCCAGTTTTTATTATTACCTCTTTTATATTTGCTTCAAACATGTTGAGATTTTGTTCTTTACAAAACTCCCACCAAAGTTTGTAATTGACTCCGTATTGTTTAATGGTTGCCTCCGAGAGTGAGAGTAATGTTGTCTCAATCACACACTCCGGTACTTGTTGTAGTATTAGAGACTTCCGGATAGTCTCGCGGCTACCAAGGTAAGACTCGCAGATAATGGGTGGGGCTTTTTGTTAAAAGGACAAACCAAAAGATTGAGGTGTGGTTCAAGTAAAAAGGGGTTTTCGACGCAAAGTTTCACGAAAAGTGGATACCATGCTTGAGATTGCCAATACGGTACCATTAAGATACCCTCAGCCTTGTCTTGTATTATTTTTTGTAAAACCCTTAAAATTACCGCGAATGAAGGAAAGGCATAAAAATGTAAATTTTTCCATAAAAGGGTGAAAGCATCGCAAGCATAGGCACCTGGGTTTCTTAGCTAAGAAATGTATTTTCTACATTTGAAATTACTGCTGGAGGCAAATAAGTCCACATCTGGAACCCCGAACCTTCGAGTAATACGATCAAATGCATAATTATCTAAAGACCATTCAGTCTCGGATTGTAGAGCTCGCGACTCTAAGTCTGCCTTCCAGTTGTCCTTGGTATTAATATAGGATGCAAAAACCCATAAATTGCGTTGCTCGCACCACTGCCAAATCATTCTGGATAGATCGTGCAGGTTAGGGTATTTTACGCTGCCCATGCGGTTTATACAGGCCACGGTTGCTGTATTGTCACAACGTATCAAAATGTTGCAATTTCTCAATGATATAGCAAAACATTTAAGACCTATAAAAATAGCTTGAAGTTCTCTTTTATCTTCAAAAGTCCACCAACCATGAGCTCCCTCATTATTACAATAAACTCCCCATCCAGAAAGTGAAGAGTCTGTAAAAATTTCCAAATTAAATAAATCTTGTTTGATATCGTTATAAGAATAGTCGATGTTTTGCAACCACCATGAGAAATCTGATAAGGAAGGAATTATCATAGATTTATTAAAATCCATATCATTTTCCTGGAGAGCTTTTAATTTTTCCCTTTCGAATAATTTCGTATACAGCCAGCCATATTTTATTGCAGGACAGGCTGAAATTAATAATCCTATAAATTGAGCAAATTTCCGGATTTTTGTTTTATTAGTTTCTTGAAAATATAAAATCCAGTATTTAATATTTTCCCTTTTTTCTAAAGGAAGCTCTATTTTTAAGGAGTTAGTATCCAAAATGAAGCCTTAAAATTTTTGAAGAACCTTTTTGAAGGTACCAAAATGCTTTTTTCCGGGTTTATGATGAAACCTAAAGATTTTAGAATATTTATAACTCTTTCAGATTTAATTTTACAATCCGTAAAAGTTTCACCAAAAATTAAAAAAATCATCCAGATAATTTACACATATGATGTTCTGCATTCTAAAATATTGTACAACTGGTTTAAGGATTTTGGTAAATCCATGAGGCACTGATGATAAACCGAAGAGTAGGCACGTAAATTCATATAATTGATTTTTAAAGACAAAATGCAAATATTTTCGATATTCATTTGACATAGAAACCAAAAAATAAGCGTCTTTCAAATCAATGGAAACTAGAAACCAATCCTTCTGAATGAGCCTTAAAACAGTTCTAATATCTTCTAGTTTAAAATGGGGAGCTTCGACAAATTGTTTTAAATTGAGAATAAATCGCTTTTTCCCATTTGATTTTTCAGCTAAGAAAAAGTTTGATAAAAATTGGTCGTAAAGTGGCTCGCACTTGACAACCGCCTCCTTTGTTAGTGATTTATCTATTTCCTTTGATAGAAATTCTTCATCTGTTTTAGTAAAAGATATAGATCTAGGGAGATTAGTTTGGATTGGCGGCTCGCTTAAGGGTATGTCGTAACCTTTAATCCATCTTAAAATAATGGAATTTGAAGTTATAAATTTCCAATTTTCGCAAAACTTTGAAAGTCGACCAGCAGTTCGGTATAAACATACCTCGTTTATTTCCTTCCTCTGTATCTCTCTCTGAAGTTGTCCTTCGAGGTTCGCCCTTTCTGCTGTCCCGTCTCCCTCGATTGACGGGCAGGGCGATACCAGTTTAAATTTTTGTATGGTTTCCCTTTATCTCCCTCCCCTCCTCCTTTCATCTCTTTTTTCCTAAAACCACTTGCGACCCTAGGAGCTTTAAACCCAGACGTTGAGGGAATAGGCTTCATGTCTTTGCTGGCCGTTTGCAAAGTTTTAGCTGCTTTAATTTTTTCGCAAATATCTGGTCCAAAAAGGAGGTCAGAGGGAGCACATTTTTCTAGGAGTTCCTTGGTATCCTTATTCATATAAGGATAAATGAAAGAGCGTCGTGCCATGGTTAAATCATAAAATAGGTTCGTAAGAAGACGCCCTGTATCTGATAAACCAGGTAGTAAGACTTCTTTGCATAGTGGAGGCATATTCTCCGCTTCGTTTAGGATGCCGTCAATATTTTTTCCTAAAATTGCTAAACCCATACCTAATTTTGTCTGAAATTGGACATATGCATTATCCTTATTTCTAATGTTTTGAGGAATAATGGCGTATGATTCTGGGTTTAGTGTTGGAGGAACTAATAACGGGCAATTAACCGGTATTTTGTATTTTTGTAAAATACCAGCAGTATCCGCCTCAGACAGTCCTTTTATTAAAATATTACTCCAACGACTTGCTAAGGCAGGGTGCACTTTAACTTGTTCAGAATCCTTTATAGACGGATCATCACCCAAAATGTTGAGAACTTCCTCTGGTAAGTCATAATCATTGTGAATTAATAGTTCATCTGTTGGAGATGCCACGCCGCTTGGACTATGGGCTATACTCTCATCGTAATCTATGTGCTTGCCAAGCCGCGCGGGTCTTGGGCTACACTCGAACTATTATTAAAATCCGAAATCACCGGACTAATGTCACCCTGTTTTTGTCGCATTTTGACCGATGTGTTCTCTTATGTTTCCCCATGCTAAAAGAAGTTTACTTTTTAATTTTATGCAATATAATTGTGTAGTTACGCGTAATTAATCTCGTCGTCGATCCTGATGAAAACACAACACAACGCTCGCGTGTAGCACAAGAAGACGAATGAGGATTATTGGAAAGAGTGCCTAGAGTCTGGTGCGATGATGGGGGAATACGGAGCGAAATTGTACTTTAAAATCTTGTGGATAGTAGCGCGAAAAGGCGGACTACATGGTAAAGTAATTAACATCTTTGGACTGGCTGACGACATATAATTAAGTTTCATATGCTAAAATATTCGCGGGGTGATATGATGAGTAGGCCAAAAAAAAGTAAAAAAAGTCCCTATAACTATAGTGCGGACAATACATATTAAGGGAGATAGATGAGAGGAAGTGTGAAATGAAAAATGAGATAAAGTTTCAGAAAAAAAATCCTCTGTCATAAATGTTGACCTTGAATCAAAGAGTGATAAGTACTAAATAATTATTTTGAAAATCGTAAAGAGTAGTTTTTGAAAGGATAGAGCAACCATATCCAAGTGGCCGATAAAATGCGCAGGCAAAAGAGTAAGTGTGCAACAGGGACAAAAACGATAAATTTAAAAAGAAAATTATTTTCCAAGTTTTTACTGAATTTACATTCGGCATCTTTAAGCCGTGATATTTTAGAACTTTTAGGAATATTAAAAAAATATAATATGTTTTATTATAAAGAAAATTCAATTATTATAACCTATTATCTTGAAATTGCTTGAAGGCATTACATTCCTAATATAAAACCTTCATAATAAACAGAGGTGATGTTTGTTATATTTATTTTATTTTATGTTCCCATTTAATTTTATTTTTTCGGAAAAGTATAGCTGAAAGCTAAATCCCAACAAGACAGTGGCACTTTACTTTCGCAAAAACAAGAAAATGAAATTAGCGATTCAGGGAAATCTGCCAACCTCAACTTGTGCAAAAAATCTAGCTCTTATGGTCGATATAGAGTTAAGATTTAAGAAGAACGTAAATCTTACCATTAAAAGTTTTTTAACCACATTGACACATTTTAACAATTAAACAAAGGATTGACCTTACAGAGAGTTTAGTTCTTAGTCATTTTAATTATTGTGATATAGTTTATGGTCCATGTCTAAAGCATCTATTACACAGGGCGAGATTACTAGCCAGTCGCCGGCGAGTAAAATTTTAAGCTAGTTAGAACACGCTCAGCGAGCGCAAACTACACAGGGCTAGTTAAATCGCTTTACTCGCAGGGTATTGAATTTTGGAAGTTGTTTGTTTTGTATTTTTCATTCGAAAATTCAAAATGTCTGTTAAATGGAATAGTAATCAAATTATAGAGTTTTTAAAAATTTATAAACAGTATTTCACAGTATTTTATATAACAGTACATCATATAACAGTAGTATATTTAACAGTACATTTCCAGTATTAAGGAATATTATACACAAAAATTATCGAAATATTAAACTGAAAGACGTATTATTAGAACATGTGTGAACAATTAGATGATAAAGGGGTTCTAAAAGGAATGGATGGAAAACAATTAAAAAACAAAATTAAAAATTTGAAAGATGTGTTTCGTCAAAAACTGGCCAAAATAGAACGAAGCAAAAAAAGTGGCTGTGGAACAGAAGACATTTACACCCCAAACATGGTTTGAGGCTGCCCATTTTTTCGCAGAAGTTTTGTCAACAAGGCATAGTAATTCAAACTTGGTGAGTAGATTTTAGAGCTAGATATTTTTTATCTTTACATACAAAATCATACGTTTTGGTCAAAATTACGTTGGAAAATAAATTGTATTTACTTAAAAATATAAAAAAATATTATTCAAGTTAATTCCAATCCCACTTTTTTCCATTGCCACGGAAAAGGATTTTCTTCCATAAAATACTTGGCGTACGTGCGTCTTACTTCCTCTGCGGAATTTTTGTAATTATTATTTCCCAAATGACTAACCGATGACAGATTATCCACGTGGTTTCTCCATTGTCCAAAAGTAATATTTCCCGTGTTCAGATTCTCTCTATCCACAGCATTTTCAGGAAAATAAGTATCGGGGCTGCTTTTTCTCAGCCAGTTGTGGAGACTACATGCTGCCAAAATAACATTGTCAATTGTTGCTTCTTTTAATTGAATTGGTCTTGAAAATATTCTGAAGCGCCACACAAGAATACCAAATGCATTTTCTGATACTCGTCTTGCTCGAGAGAGTCGGTAGTTGAATATCCTTTCAATATTATTAAGCTGTGACTTACTGTACGGCTTCATTAAATTTATTTTTAATGGAAAGGCATCGTCCCCCACAATGACCAAATTTTCAGGCATATTAAGAGTGTTATTTTCCATAGCGATGTTTAAAGTACTATCTCTAAATATTGCAGTGTCACTAGCTCGGACGTTTGCTCCAATATCAATGTAAGTAAAGCAATAATCTGCGTCCACCATTGCAAATAACACTATACTATAGGTTTTTTTGTAATTTAAGTACAGACTTGACTGTTTGGAAAACAATAACCAAATAAATACTTACTACGGAGAACCCCTTCGACTGCAAACTTCTTCATCGTCATCCTCCCCAAGTGATCCCAGCCCTGCCTCAACCACATATGAAACACATACCCAAACCCAAAATAACGAAGATAACGGATATGGTCACGATGTTCTTTATCAAGCACTTATAAATACATTTTCGGCACAATTTTAATTCTTAATGAATAAATAATATTTTTTATAAATAAGTAACTTGTTTCATACACAGTGTGTGAAAAATAAATTCATTATTAAGTTATTATTACCTTTATATATGGCTTTAGAACCTGACAAATTGCTGCAAGTACTTCGGGTACAAACAGTGACATTGTACATTCAGGCACTCGGAATAAATATTCTAGTGATTTAAACGAATCACCAGTTGCCAAAAAGCGCAGGGTTATTTCTAGTTTTGTAGCAGTTGGTATCGCCATCCTTATTTTTGTATTTTTTTTGCGGATTGTTTCGTCAACCATTTGTAATAAATTATTAAACTGTTCATTGCTCATTCTCAAAACATTCCTGTACGCCACAGGATCTTCACCTTTTAATTGTTTCAATAAAATATTAGAAGCCCCATATGTGTCTCGTTTTGAAATCCAATACCTGACCCACACCCGTCTTGCTTTTCTTTTTTTCTGGTTTAACTTTTCTTGAAGTTTTTTCTGAATTAAAAGGCTCACAACAATAATTTCTGCACGCACTATATCCGCCATTTTATCCAACTAGTACTAGTCCTGTTTTAAATTACACATAGCGTTTTCACTCGCCAAAGAGAGAAATCGCGAGCGAGTAGCGAGAAAAGTAGGCCAGTGTTCAACTTTACTCGCTTGGGATAAGAAAATATCAACCTGTTTCATTTAAGTTATCAGATGCAGAATGGTTTAACATGAAAAAGCGCCGAGACTTACACTTTTTAAATTTTTGCCATGGGGTTTTAAAAACTAAAACTAAAGGTCCACCATACCTGTATAATAAAATTAGATATCTATCAGATCTTCGTCACCTAACGTCAGACATGGAGGATCAATAATTACACCTCGCCATAACATCTCAATATTTGAAAGAAGCTTCTCTTATAATGTTTACTGCATGTACAATGATGTTCCTAACTCCTTAAAACATTTACTAATAAATAGATTATTAAATCCGATATTAAACTGTATCTATTAAATCAAACTTATTGTATTTTGTACGCTTATATTTTTGTTAGTTTGTTGTTGATAGTGAACGTTTATTGCACGATAAAATTTTGTTAGAGAGGGTTAATCCCAATTGTGGTGTATTTGTAAACAGAAAAATTAAAATAATTAGAGTCGTTGCTTGGTATTTGTTTTTTTTTCCTCGATTCTCTGTAGTTTTTCTTTTCTTTACAAATGTCTTATGTATATGAATTGGAACATTGAAAGACCAGAATTAGCATTGTAGTAGAACTATGGACAGTTTGTTTACTTGCCATCTCTGATGCAATGATGCTAAATTCTTATGTAGAAATGGCAAAAAAACACATTTTATAATAATAATAATAATAATGATAATTACGTATTGTGTTTGTCAACAACAGAATATAAACAAATAAAAATAAAAAGTTAAAATTAAAAACAATAGTAATAAATAGAGGGTGTTTGATATGTAATTTTTAGAATTACGTCAAGAAAATCGAGAAACGAAGCAGTATTTCGAGGAATAGTATAAGCTGAAAGATAATAAATTATATAAGAAATTAAAAGATGGGAAACTAGCATGGGTAGTTCCTCGAATGGCAAGAATGCAGATATGTAGACTGTGTCATGATAATTGTGGTCATTTGGGCATTGATAAAACCATAAATCGCATTTGTAAAAATTATTGGTTTACACAAATGAGGCGATTTGTCACAAAGTATATCAAGGCTTGTTTACACTGTGCTTTTTATAAGAAAACGGACGTAATCAAACAAGGTAAACTACATCCAATCGAAAAAATAGCAGTTCCATTTCATACACTTCACATCGATCACGTGGGCCCATTTGTTACAAGCAAGAAGAAGAATAAATTTCTGTTGGTGATTGTAGATGGTTTTACCAAGTTTTGTGTATTGGAACCTGTACGTGATCAAAAAAGTAAACATGCTATTAATGCTTTCATGAACCTAATTCATCTTTTTGGTGTTCCCAATCGTATTATAAGTGATAGAGGAACAGCTTTTACTTCGAAAACGTTTAATAACTTTTGCAAGACCTATGGGATAAAACATGTGTTAAATGCTGTTGCTACTCCGAGAGCTAACGACCAATGTGAAAGGTATAATAAGACTATTGTTAACACTTTGGCTGCGACAGCAGTAGAAAAAGAAGCTGACAACTGGGACCATTTTATCAAAAAAATACAATGCTCACTAAATACTTGATTTAATCGAGCTATAAATGCCACACCAATGGAATGTTTAATCGGTTGCAAATGAAAGAATATAGCTGAAGCATGGATTTTGAATAAAGTGCAAGTTCAAATTGAAAGATTGGATTTACATGAGTTGCGAGAGAGCATTTCCCAACATATAACCGAAGATCAACGAAAGTAAAAAGAAAGGTGTGACAAGACCAGAAAAGAGGCTACGAAGTATCAAGAAGGAGATGTAGTGCTGGTGCGAATAGTCAGAGAGGTTCCAACATGGTCAAGCCGAAAATTGTTCAGAGGGCCATTCCGCATAACAAAAGTATTAATTAATTATCGCTATGAGGTCCAGGACTTACGAGAGGGAGCCAAACGAGTTAGCAGACCAATGGTGGTATCTCCTGATTTGGTTAAATGGAATACTTTTCAAGACGATGAATTGTGAGTATAAGACGTATACTTACAAAGTAAGGTCAAAGGACCAATACGATACGAATTGAAAAAAAAAATCTTGACTGAGATCAACGGATCTCCATAAGTCACCGGATTTATGCATGCGAACTAAGGTCAAAGGATCTTAGTTGAGATTTACGGATTTCCATAGATCAAAGGATCTATGCGTATGAGTTATGATTAACGATTCTCAAGTAGAAATCAACGGATCTCTCTAGATCAACGGATCTATATTTACGAATTAAGGTCAAAGGATCTTAGTTGAGATAAACGGATCTCCATAGATCAAAGGATCTATGCGTATGAGTTATGATTAACGATTCTTAAGTAGAGATTAACGGATCTAGATTTACGAATTAAGGTCAAATGATCTCCATAGATCAACAGATCTATGTGTGTAAGTTGTAAATATTGTGTCTTAATTGAAGTCAACGGATTTCCATAGATTAAAGGATATATGTCTATACGAACTAAGATCAACGAATCTCCGTAGATCAAAGGATCTATGCGTATGAGTTAAGATCACAAATTTATATCTGAGATCGACGGATCTATTTGTATTTGATCGACGGATCAAAGAAATAATACTTGAGGTCAAAGGACCTCGGCAATTACTTATAACGCTAAGGCGATTGTTTTTTGCAGGTTAACCCCACCTGAGGACAGGCGGTTAGGCTAGGATGACCGAATGTAGCAAAAAAAAAAATAAAAAAGATACATGTATCGATGGGCAGATTTTCCAAAGAAAAGGGGTCCATTGTGTAATCTATGGAAGCTCGGGCCCAAAATGAGACCACATGGTGCTAAAAGCAACCCTAGGCTGGGACGTGATAAGAATACTAATGAGCCTTCGAACTATGGTGGGAATCTACCCACTTTTTTGTTATCCAACTGTTTGGACAAACTTTAGATCTGCTAGAATGTATTTTAAAAAAAAAGCCCGGTAGTCTAGAATATATATTTGTTGTGAGCACTCCTGTCTTATTTATAAAATTTTGGTCGTTTACATAATGTTGAAAGTGTATTTTGGCGTTTTAATATATCTTACAGAAGTTTCTTGAATATTATTTTGTAATACAGAACCAAACTATGAAGTAACCTTCTTTCACACATATTCATCCAGCCTTTTTTCTCTCTGTTTTACATTTACACCTTTATCATATTGTCTTATTCCACCCATTAAACGAACACAACAATTTTGTAATAATTGTATACGCCTTTTTTCCATATCTGCCAAACATGGCCCGTAAACCGAACAACAAAAATCAAAATGCAAAAGCACCAGCGAGTTCTTTTTAAGAACTTCTTTTTCAGAAAATTCTTTTTAATTTGTTATTTAGAAAATGTCTTTGGCTGTAAATAAGTTTGAGGTTAGAATAAGCTTTTTCATACAATGATTTATGTGCTCAGAGAATCTAAGATCGTTATCAATCAATAAACCCAAATTTTTGTAGGTATTACGGCATAATAAAATTTCGCTATTTATCTGCAAGTTAAGGAGATGCAAGAATCTCTTCCTAATAGTTTCGGGTCCGAACAGTAAGGCTTGACATTCTTTTGGATTTAATTCCAGACAATTGTTTAGAGAAGTGTTAAATAGAAATGGGGGTTACTATTTATTTTGTTATTTGCTTTAGCTACGTCTTCAGATTTAAATGAAATATAAATTTGTGTTCGTCTGCATACTGATGTACTGTGACAAACTTGAGTTTTGAAGTTAGTTGGGATGTGTATAGATAAAATAATAGGGGACACAAAATCGATCCTTGTGGCACATGTTCAATATTTAAGTATTCGGACTGGGTATTACTTACCTTGACTGACTGCCATTTATCAACCAGATAATTACGAATAAGCCGACAGGCCCTGCTACTGAAACCTGAAGATATGACAAGATAGCAAGCATCAACTCCTGGTTAATCCTGTCAAAGGCCTTCGAATAGTCCAAAAGCAGTAAATTTTCCGCGGTCGGATGTTTCAAGAATATCTAATATTATCTAATATTTTAAGAGGGCAGTCTCGCAACTGTGATTCTTTCTAAACCTAGACTGAAAGGCAGGGAGTAGACTGTTTTTCTGTACATGGGTGATTCTACCAATGAAAGGAATTAAACGCAAATATTTGGTGAAAACATATTTTTTTATGTATTTTGTATGAATAGTATGTAAAGATCAACAAAACAGCATAAATACCCTATCTTGTAAGCGGCCAGATAAAAAACCAAAAAATAGCTATTTTAAAGCATTTTATTGTTTTTAAAGGACAGGGTAGTGAGCAGACCCACAGGGAAGTGATAATTTATCTAAAAGTGACGGTTTCTTTGGTTTATTAAATATTTATCTAATTATTAGTATGATTTTATTGATGACGAATACAAATAAAGTTTATTTTTATTTTTTACTTAACAAAATATTTTTTTTTATTAGGTATATCTATAATTAATTATAATAAAAAAACATATTTCTTAAAGTGCTTGGAAATTCTTTATTTCTCTTTATTTAACAAAATTTTAAATTAAAAACTAAAAAAGAAATTGGTACCTATTTTAAAGTTTAAAAAATAAATGCTTTTTACGTGTTATAATATAAAAATAGAACATTTAAAAGAAAAAAATAATATCTTAAAAAAAATTATTGATCAAAATTACACTTTGAACAGATAAATAAGTTAGGATCTAGTTTTATACAGTTTATTTGTGCCCATTCAGTACATTTTAGGCATTTAACCCAATCTTGGCCAGTGGTGTCATTTTGATACAAAGCACCACAAATAACACATGAACAATTTTTATCAGACTATTTTTCTACTTTTTTGTTTTTCTTTATTTTACTTTTTTTGGGTCTTACTTTTGAATTTTTCTTTTGATTTTCTTTTTCTTTTGTTTGGTTATTTTTAGACTCATCTTCTTGCTCCTTTTTATTTTGATGAAATTCCGGATTTTTTTTGCATTTTTGATTTTTAAATTTTTTTACGTCTTCTGGAAAAAGTTCTTTGGGGTCTATATCAATAATGGAAATATTAAGTAAGCCGTCAGGATCATCTATGTTAAAGGTCAAATCAGTTGTATTATTTAAAGTGACATCATTGTTAGATGAGTCGGATTCACCAAAAACATCATTTACGTTTACTTTTTCTGCTGAGGAATACTTTATCGCTCCCAATCGGAAATGATACATGTATTTTTACAAAAGCAGCTGAGAGATTTCATTATAAGTTTCTGCATCATTAATGCACATCCTTGTACTTGATGAATTTGCAACGTACCTTTAAACCGAATAAGATTTGGCTGGTCTTTGGAAATAAGGCATTCCATTTCTTCAATGTCTTGATCAGTAATTAAAAACAGGGTAATGTTTGGGCAACGATCTTGAATTGCATTACAAAACTGGGATAAATTAGTTATATTACCTCCTAATGCCACAACTTGATCTGCTGTCCGTTTACATGTAGCACCCACTCCATCTGGCGCACCCTTGCCATGGCCAGCTTCGTGGTAGTTCCAAGTCCAGTTGGTAAAAAAAATTGCACTTAAATCTGGTAACCTGTAGGCCAATACGTAAAACATGAGCTTATTACGGTATTGGGTGACCGGACCATCACTGACAAAGTGGACGTTCAATTTCTGCTGGTAATCCGGCCAATATTGGTTTTAGGTGAGCCCATATAGCAGGAACGTTATGGGATAGATTACTGCACACTGTGCAATAAGACCTTGTTGAACTTTTTAAGTACACCACGACATCATAAAGTGAGATTTGTAGACGGGACCCTCCAAAATGAAAAGACTGCACTTCTTCACTGTATTTTGTTGAATAGTTTTCAGCAAAGTCCATATGAATGACCGCATCTCTTTCAGTTAGCGTCTCTTTCAGTTTTTTTAAAAATTGGTATTGATGCACAATATTTCTTTTATGAATAAATATTTTATCAAGGCTGTTTTTAAATTTTGTAACTAATACCCCAAGAAAAGCTTCATAAGTTGATTTTTTTGTTTTCATAACTGGACGGTTTTTCTTGGTTTTCGGATTAATTATATTTTCACGAGTTGTATTCCATTCTTGATATTTTACAAGAACTGATTCATCAATTGGTTCACAGAAAGGGAGAGATATCAAGTTGCAGTTTTCATATGATCGTTCCAGACATCGTTCAATATAACGGTCGCAGCAGAGTGTAATCAGCAAATTTTGATAAGTTGGTACCTTAAGAAATTTGACTTTATTTAAAGCTGTCACAAGTAACTGTATGTTGCTGTGCATTGTACACATACATGTATCCCTATCTGCAACTTTTGGAGCAACTATCCAAAAGGGTGTTAGCCTGGCAAACATTGAATAACTGATTTTTGCCTTACCAGTTTTTAAAAATTCATTGTGCAAATTTCGAAGAGTATCAAGCCTATATCTCTTTTGTTTCCTGACCTTATTTCTCTTGATATATTCCTTTTTCCCTGCACCTAATCTGCTGTATTTATCATCTTCTAAGAATGTATGAACTAACTTCATAAGGTGCCGTCGTTGAGTTGTATTTTTAATTTTTGTTTTTTCTTGGTCCGCATTCCATATTTTTTTATAGGTTATAATTCTTTGGTTTGTTTTCCAAACTTTTCTTTTCCTTACCACAGAGCCTAAAAGCAATTTATTGATGGTCTTCTTTTCTTGTGTAGTCTTAAGGTTGCTGAGGTTAACTGAAATTTGTTGTTCAAGAATATCTCCAAATAACGCCTTTTTAACAACTTCGTCTCGGGTGGAAGGGTTTTCCGCCATTCTGTACATTGGTGATGTGGGAGATAACTTTGATTTAAGCTTTTCTTTTTGTTTGCGCAATTTGCTAACTCTTTTTTGATACTTATGAACTTCAGCTTTAAGTCTTTTCTGATCTTTTTCTTTAATTTCTTTATTGCGTTTTCTCCATAATGAATAATGGATCTTTGTCTAGCCGCATTTAATCTAGGCGAGTCCTTAACCGCTTGATCTTGGCCCGTATTAATTTGTAAGATTTGTGAATTACAAATCAATGCTTCATCACATAAGCTTACGGGTGTATTTGCTCTGATGAATTCCCCAGCCTCTTTTTTAAGTGCACTTTTTTTCTTGTAATATTTACTAGATCTTGCCCGCCACGACTTTCTGCATTGCCGCTTTTCACGCTCAGTCATTTCAGAGATGGTTTTTCGTACCCCAGTAGCTTTTTCTTTTAAATACTTTTGTCTATCTTTTTCTTTATAAGCAGCTAGTTTTTCTGGATCATTTTTAATTCTGGCATAGCGCTTTCATTCATTTTCTCTTTTTCTTTCTAATATTTCTTCCCTAGTTAAGGATTTCTGTTTGATTCTTGGCATTTTTAATTCTGGAAGAGAATATTATTATTACTAATAAATACTTTAAAAAAAAGTTAAGTGGCAAATATATCCAAATGTAGTATAAATACATAAAAGTTTAAATACTAGGAATATATTTTCTATAATTTTTAAATTAATTATTATAGATATTCTATATTTTTATCACTTCCCTGTCTCTAAAACGGCAGGGAAGTGATATTTAGCAGTTATTTTTAAAATACACCACATAAATGTAAACTTTATCGATAACTCTTATGATTAACAAGCGCATGCAATACAGCTTAAGGACTTAATATCATTAAACCGTTAATAAAATAAAACTTACTCTATTTTAATCGACGACAGATGAATGAGAATTTGTTTGGTATCAATACGTCTGCACTCACCAAGATGTTTTCACACACTGATAGGTGCACGATGTGAACAAAAGAACTTCAATAATAGATTAGGCCTAGTTCATACCTGCATTTTAAATTACGGCAACGCCGTTAAATATTTTATTTCGGTGAAAATTTTATCTAGTTTAGGGTGACAGGGAAGTGATACATATTTTGTATCGCCTTCGTTTACAGCATAATAAATTTAGATATAAAAAATTATGTACGGTCATAATACCATACAATGATAGTCAAAGTACAGATTATTTATATAATAGTAAATATATTAGCTGTAATATAGTTTTAATTATTTTATATCATGGTACGTCTAGGTTTACAGACAGTCGCCCCACAGGGAAGTGATAATTTTACCTATTTGTTTACACATTTCTACTAGAAATATTTTTTAAGCTCAGATAATTTTCAATGACCAGAAAAAAGAAAATAAGATAAATATATTTAGTTTCAAAAATAATTTTAATACCTTTTGTTCAGGGCTTAATTAGCGAATCTTTATAAAATTCCGTGAATAATAGAATCACCCACATGCAGATTTATTTGTCCCTCCAAGTGAAAATACATATTATCATCAAAATTTGTCACTTATTTTGACAGACGCAAAGCAATACTAGTCCTCTTTAATGAAATATGAACCATTTTTTTTTATAAAATATGATAAGATTACTATTAGTATCTAGTGTAGTATCTTTTTAGAAACTGCAAATTTTGAATAGAGAAAACAATTTTTAAAATTTAACGTAGAATTAAAAAAAAATATATACATCTCAATATAAAAAGCCTTCCATTTTTATAAAAAGACCCAGTAAAAAAATGCTTTTATTTAGGTTCTTATACTGTCAAGAATATCAAGAAATAACAAGAAATGTCAATTTTGCTTACCCTGTAGGTAAGCTGATATCTTACAAGAAACAGCTCCGAAGTTATATGCGTCAGTGTACGCCCTCCATGCTGCATTCGGCATGCAAATTAATGTCACCAGCAGGTCCGCAACTGACAAGTTAACTAGAAAGTAGTTTGTTATGCTGAAAGAAAGAAAATTACAATTTAATACTGAAAACGTTAAAGAACGAGAACTTAATACATCCAAAATGTTTTATTGCAAAATAATCATGAATAGGATGAAAGTTTAGCACATTAATTATAATTATTTTCACATCTACAATCTGCTATTGCAAACGTTGTTGCCCGCGCAAATCCGGAATATTAATTTAATACCCTACCCCAAGTCTAAACAGCACTTGATAGATCACGTTTTCGTTAATAAATTTTAGTTTTACGTATACCGAGAGGCTCAAGGTTTGAGTTTTTGATTAGAAAAAATATATTAGTTAGAAACGTTACTGAGAAGGCTAATATTTCCTTAAAATGTAATGCTAGCTCCAGGGAATTCCCAATAACTGTTACCTTACTGTTCTGTTTTAATCATACACTTCTGCTTATCCCATGATCCGATATTTTCGGGTTATCCCGTATAAATGCGTTCATGTATAATTTAACGCGATGCTCCTGAATCACGTGCCGGAGCGTTAACTTAAAGCTTATGAGATGTTTTGGAGCTTTGTAAAGTATTATCGTGACTTAGCGGTAAAGTAATTACAATGGATCAAAGGAAATATTACTTAATAACGAGGGGCTTATCTTAAGAAAGTTCTTATACGCTGAAGTTAAATTCGTAAATTCGTAATTCGCCGTAATTCGAAAAATTTAGTTCTTTTGATTTAAAAATGCTAAAAATGAAATACATTGTCAATAAATACGCGTTTTTCGTTTTTTTTTTAGGATAACTTTGCCGCACAGTCTACAGCGGTCCCGTTGGCGGTCCTGTTTACGTTTTTTTTGAGGCGGCATTAACGAATCACGTGTTGCACGGTGTTGCATCAATCGATTCGTCACCGTCGAAGTGAGTATCGCTTTTTGCAGCACGTGTTCGGCAGCGTACTAGACAGTTTTTAAAATGAGCCAGCGTTCAAAACGGTTAGTCGACCTTGCTAAAAAGCAAAAATTGATGTACAGTGATGGTAAATACATATATTATTTTAATTATTCTATGGATGGACGAGTGTTTTATATTTTTAGAGTCGAGCTCATCAAGTGAGTCACTTGTGGATCCGTTTCACTGCTCCTCTGATTCTTTGGACGATCCAACGTATCAAGTAAGCAAAAATAAGAGTGATTCAGAGTCGGACATCGAACGTGTCTCGGATAAAAATCTTTCACCTGCTGGGGGTATTTCTGGAAATTTAAAAGCAATTAACCCTACGGAAAATTACCTTCAACAAGGTAAATTCTCTACTGAACACGATAATCTTCTTGCACCGATTATTGGTTATGATACTGAGCAAACTTCCCAGATATCAGTAGAAATTCCACATATTGATCAAATCAATGAGGAGAAAGAAGACGAAATTACCGACGTGTATAATATTCAGTGGGGGATCCAGTTGGAAATCATGAGAAGTTTTCGTTTGATCCCGAATATAGCGGTATCACTCCTGAGATTGCTACGGCACTTATTGGTGGAACTCCCACCGACTTTTTCTCTTTTTTGTGGATGATGAGGTTTTGCAAATGATGACCGATCAGACCAACCTATATGCAACCCAGAAATTACTCATTCAAGAAGATGTTTCTGAATGGAGTCGCCTCCGTGCTTGGGAACCAACCACTAAAGACGAAATTGTTTATTGGTATCGTCGGCTACACAAGACTAGTTAAATTACCGAGGCTTGAAAATTATTGGAATAAGCGTAAAAAAAATTACCAAAACAGTGTTGTTGGAGAAGTAATGAGCCGAAATCGTTATGAATTACTGCTGAATCTCTGGCATTTTAGTGATAATGAATTGTGTCCCGAAAACTTTTGGATCAAAAAACACATTTATTGGGGACTCTGAAATCCAATCGGAGGGGTAATCCAAAAGAAGTTGTCACTAAAAAACTGAAACCTGGAGAAATAATTGCAAAAGAAAATAATCGCGGTATATGTGTTTTAAAGTGGAAGGACAGGAGAGATGTGCTAATGCTTTCTACCAAACATACGCACGAAACAGTAGTCAGACAAAGACGCGCTGGGAATGTGGAGAAGCCTATAGCTGTATTAGACTACAATCAAGCGAAAAGTTCGATTGATCTTTCAGATCAAATGGCCAGTTACAATAGTGCTCTAAGGAAAACTGTTAAATGGTACCGAAAAATCGCCATTGAGTTAATATTCGGAACTGCTCTAGTAAATGCACATTTTCTTTTCAAAGCCATAAATATTTCGTCGATCTCAATAACCGATTTCAAGGAAAGCGTTATAGAGAGTTTGATGTTTCCAGAAAATGAGGTGGTGAGCAGACCATCTACGTCAGGATCTCAGAAACGACATGAAATGCATTTGCTGAAAAAAAAAGAAGGAAATGGACAAAGTTAGGCGTTATTGTGAGGGCTGCTATGACAAAAAACTGAACGGCATTTTAGATAAAAACAAGGTAAAGAAAGTTACTACATACTGTGACGTTTGTGAGAGTAATCCCCATTTTTGTTTTGAATGTTTTGCGGAATTTCACAAATAGGGCTTGCAAAAATGTTTAAACAATTATTTTGACGTTTTCTAACATAAATTAGCATCTTCGTTCATTTATATGACTTCAGTATTATTTATAACAATTTTTGTAGAGCAAAAATAAATCAATATCAGTTATTGAAAATATGAGTTTTATTTATTATATTCATCAAGAAGTTGCAAGTGATAGACGTTCCTACTGGGCCACAGCGGTCCATTTGTAGCGTTAAAACGGGATCTATTAGGGACCGCTGGCCTATACAGCATCAAATGTACGTTCGACACGCAGCGGTCCGCATTGACCGCTGTGGCCTGGTACACTTTTTCTCCAGCGGACCGCTGCACAGTGCTTCGAGTATATAGGACCTTGGGACAAAAATCAGTTACTTCTATTGGGCTAAGCGTAATGTTACAGGAAAATATGCGACCAATACATTAAGAGCTGGACAAATAAAAATTTCTTTTTCGTAATCTTTAGTATGCTGGTATTTCTTACGAGAGAAATTTAGTCCAAAAAAACTATCACTATACATATAATGTATTTAAAATATTAATAAAAATGTATATACACACAACTACAAATTTTTCTTTAAAGAAAATACGGAAAAAAATATTATAGATACAAACAATAAATGTAAAAAGTGGGAAAAAATAACTCCTAAATTTTGCAAAAAACAAACAGTGCTTATACTAAGTATGAAAATTTATTTAAGTTTTATGTAAAAATCAATCTAATCATAACTAAAATTTTGTTTGTATTTTAACTAAAACTGAAAACTATAACAAAAAAATCTTACCTTAAAAAAGATATGGAAAATATGTACACATATTATGTTTAGGTTTAAGGAAAATTAAACTGACTTAGAATTATCGCTAAAATCACTGCTGACAGAATCTTCTAAATTTATGTCTAAATCATCAATTAATGACCTTTCCTCTCGTATAATATATTTTTCGACTTCTCGGTTTCGATTCTCATTTTTCTTTGAAGTGACTGTCCTTTGCGATCAGATAATGGGCTCTGATATTAAAAGTAGTCTTTTTAATGAATCCATATTACATTTTATTCTAGAATACTTGCGGGTGTGAAATAATCGATATTTTCTTGTCTCTTTATGTCTCGCTTCTAAAGCATCCTCGGAAAGTTGTCCTATAGGTATAGAAAATGAATCAAATTTCAGATCCGTGTACCAGAACCTTATGCAAGCTACTTGGCATGTAATAACAATTACATAAATCTAAATATAATTGTTTAGTCTCATCTAAAAGTTTCTTAAACTTTAGTACCTGAATATGACAGCCACTAGAAAGAGTTCCAAGAATAGTCGAAAATTTTATTATAAGACGCTTGTCTATTCCTGTTATTTCAGAGTTTAAGTCTGGATTGTAAAAAAAGCGTCTAGCTGTATTGCCATTGTTGCTTGACCCGTATCCTTGCTTTGGTTTGTCCACAATCAGGCTCATTTTTTATTTAAAATATGACTGTATTTTCTTTTTGTTGTTTTCCACTATTTTCTTATTTTCTGCTTCTCTAACTTGCCAAGATCTTATTTGCAATCGATAACTAATGTGAAGTAAGCACTCAAAAAATCTTATCCAGCAGTGTTATGTAGACAAACCAAAGCTGTAGTCTTCTACTTTTGAACGACAGTTGGTATTTGGCAAATGAATTTCTTTCGGACTTGATCCACAGATGATGCATCTGGATGTTGCGTTTGTGGCAGAGAGAATATTTGCAACACTACCATCCATCATAGTGAACAACATTTTAAATGATACTATACAAGTAGTTCCGTTTTGAAATTTTAAAATAAAATTATTGAGGTCATTAAATTTATTTTTAATTGCTTGTTCTTCATTGCGCACTAGCTCTTTATTCTCTTTTTGAAATATGAATTTAAAAGGTCGACAGAAAAGTGTAGATGATGAACGAGAATTAACCCATATATATTTTTTTTACTTTGTACATCACGTAGTCGTAAGGGAACGAAAGCCTCTAAAAACATATATTCATCTGTCAAAGATATATCGGAAAATTTTTGCTTGTATTGATTATGGCCAGAACTACCATCAAAACTATATTTGCATATCAGCTCCACTTTTCTATTCTCCTGTATATTTGCTATTTTAATAATGCTTTGAGCTGTTGAATTTAATATATCTTGTAAATTAACTTCTGCTGAAATTTCGGTGGCGCAAATTTTAAAGGGTAACAAAGCATTTTGACATTATTTTAAGATATATAAACTTGGAAAAATATATACTCCCGTTTTATTGACTACCGAGCGCGAAAAGTTGTATTTTCTTTCTGATAAGTCAAGATCTAAATAGAGAGCTAGTGCCTGATAGGAAATATTGCAAGTTTTGCAGCATCTAAAATTTCATCAGATGTTCTGCCAGCAGTGATTTTTTTAGTGCGCCGAAGTTTCGTCCGCTTTGAAGACTCTGTAAATGGTTTTAGCGGCCTACCACGAATACAGGATGAACCAGCGACTTCTAAGTTTAAATTGACTTTAATTCCGCCTATTAATTTTGGTAATGGTAACTCAGTTTGTAACCAAATTTTATTTTTTCCATAAATCTGATACGATTTCGCGATGCTATACTCCATTTTTTTATTAAAATGAAGGCAAATAATTCTGCTTTGCTTGGTGAAGTGAGTTTCAACTTGAGGCGAGGGATTGCTCAAATTTAAAAGGGAATGGATTTTTTCATAAATAAATAGTTTTGGGTTTTGATTCCGATATTCTAGCCATGTCTCAAAAAGATCCGCTTTCTTTATTGATTTGACATCCTCTGAAAAAAAATTATTTAAAGCTTCGTCGCAGACTGACGCAGATAAACTATATACGAAATGATAATATATAAATGTATTAACAATAAAATGTAAAAACTACAAATGGTTTTGAGAGGCTTTTTTTATATGCCTTTTTAAAGTTTCAAATTTAACGAGAAATATAAAATAATTGCAAACTACTTTTACATTTATTATGGTTAAATGATAAGCGACTTTTAATTTTTTTAATACATGATATTAAAGTACATACCTTGTTGTACACTGTCCATGTTTAAAAAAGATTTCAACTTTTAACCGCTTGTCCTGAAACATCAACAAAGTATACTCAAGTTTTAATAACAAAAAGGTACTGGTCAACACACGAGATTTTATTATTTTTGGCGCAAATATTTATAAACAAAAAATGCTATTTGCGATAACAGTTTTGTGGAATAGTGGCCATTTGTTTGTGGTCTTTAAGATAAGGTATTTAAATACTTCTGAAAAACAAGTCACTTTTTCGATTTTTGTCCATTGGTCGAAGCACTGTGCGCTGTGGCGTTTAATGTGTTAAGTGCCTAAAAAACTTAAATTTCAATGGATAACTAAAGATACTTCGGTTATCCTCCACTAAATTTATTTAAAAAATATTAATCCGACATGTTTCGGGCTTATAACTTGTCCATCATCAGGGATAACAAATTAAGGCGTTTCGTCAATACATCTTACAGATCTAGTGCCTCAGGCAAGGTTAAAAGGTTAAAACGGCTAAAAATCAATAAAAATTACATATTATAGATGAGAATGGGACCAAACATGGATTTTCAGGAATTGGAACCGCAGAAAACTGAGAAAGTTCTCAGTTCTTGTTTACAAAACAATTATCGTATTGTCGTACTAATGTAATTTTAAAGTTTTTGTAAATCCCATTCTCATGTATCTTAATATGCCATTTTTTATTGATTTTAGTCGTTTTAACCTTTTAATTTTGTCTGAGTAAGAAAAAATAAAATTTAAACAATGGTTTATAAACTAAGCAAGTTGGTATTGGCCACCGTTATCTGATACTCCCTGTATAAAAAGTTTTTATGAAAAAAAATGCGCAACTATAAAAACCAATCGACGTGTTCGAGCGTTTTTTCCAACACGCTCCCGTCTATTTATTAGCTAATTTATTCCATTTGGCTGACACACTGTATAATGCCTTGGATCCTTATTTTAGAAATATCAGTTCAAGAGTTCTTAGGTCTGAGTTTAAAATTTATTTGTTTAATTTGCAAAATACTTAATAAAATACTTTATGTATATACTTATGTAAACAGATTTATATATCTATGTAATGTATATGCATGTTTAATAAAAGACGATTTATTATTATTATTATAATTATAATAATAGGAACATAATTTCATAATATCATAAAATTTTGAAGCATAATTTCACACATAATCATAAATACATGAATAATGTGTAATATAATGGAATATTATTTATAATAATTTAATAATTTAGGTTTTTTTTTAATAGAACTACTATATTTTTTCCGAAATGGGAGTCTCATTTGACTCTCTTTTTAAACCTAAAAGTATTTTGCCCTAGAATGCGACGTTGCGATTGAGTTATCAACAATTATTAAAAGAAATTTTCAAGAAAATCAATGTTTCACTTAAATTTAAATATTTACCACCGACGTTTTGAAAAATCTATGTAGAGTCTTTGGCTAAGTTGATTTTATCTTTCGAAATTTCAAAATTTATTTCTTCTTATATGGGATGATTAAAATTGTTACCAAAATAATGATATTTTCAGTTCAATTTTGCGAAATTTTTTCAAATGGAACACCCTGTATTTAGTAAATCGTTTTGATAGAACATTCTTTTATCTTTAATTTGATATCAATACATTTATTACTAAAATGATAATTTGTCCACACAAGAAGAAATCCAGAAGCGTTAATTCCGGTGACCTGGGAGGCCATCCAGTAGGACCTATTTAATTCATCTATTACCAAATAGGTGTATGATATGTTCCCTGACATTTGCACTGAAGTGAACTGCTGCACCATTCAACTGTAGCCACATCTGAAGCCTTACAAATTCGGGAAGCGCGGAAAATCTTCTCTTAAGAAATTTAGAAAAACTTTTCCTGTTACACGATTTTCAAAAAAGTATGGACCAATAACAAAATCATGTATTATTGTACCCAAACATTGATGCTCCATCTGTGTTGAAAATTATTGATAAAAACTCGATGGGGCTTTTCTGTGTCGTAAAAATGAAAGTTATGTCGGTTCACAAAATCATTTCTAGGAAACGTACATTCATCATTGAAAGGCACAAATTTAAAAAAAATCTCGTTTTCTGCTGCTTGATTTTGTGCCCAGTGTCAAAAAATTATTCTTTTTTCAAAATCTATTATTTTTGGCAAGTTCTCTTAATTGCGCATGATAGGAATTATATTTGTTTTTCTTGGGACATTTTTTCACGGACAATTTCTGTATTTCTAAGTTCTCACTTGGTTGTAATTTAAGAACTAATTTCCGGTGTTGCAACGACCGACAGGTGATTACCAAATGGTATTCTTCATTTAAAACTGTTTTCGTTCTGATTTGCTTTTTGTACTCTACGCTTCCAGTACGCTCGAATTGTTCTTTTAATTTCGTCAACACTCTATCATTAGGATGTCGGTTGTTACAAAATTTTTCCTAATAAACCTTTGAAGCCAAAAAATATTTCACAAGGCATTCACCGTATGTAAATCATATTTACTAATTCTCACTGATAGTAATTTATTGCGCCACAAATTTACTTAATATGAATAATAAGTAAACATTATAATTGGCATGCGTCAAACAATAAATGAATTATGGCCAACTTTATACTTGTAAGAAAAAAAGTCTTATTTTTAAACAAGATTTAATTACAACTTTTATTACAACTTATTAAAACTTATTACAACTATTCATTTTTTTCCTTACTAAAACGTGTTCGAAATAGAATTGAACAGAGTGACAAAACGCTTATGTTACTCTGATTCTGTGGCGTTAACTTTACAGTGTTACTATTTTGCCAAGAGTTTGCAGACGGTAGCTCAGAATTATTGGAGGCTTGGGCAAAGTTTACTGAATAAAATACAAGTTGCTTCACTCGGCTCCACGCGCCGAATTACCTATTCACCGCCCCTCACTTCATTTGCCGGGCGACGCTCCTACAATCAAATCTGTTGGGTTACACAGTGAGTAGAGTTTTAATCGTTTTGATGTGCGAGCGTTTTATTACTAGTTGTACCGGGTGGACTCAGTGGACTGGCAAATTATTATAATTTTATATATTAAAATGTCGACTTATTGTTCGGTAGACAGTTGTTTTACAAAGCGTGGAAGTGGTTTATTGTTTTTTAGATGTCCGAAAAATGAAAATAGGTAAGTACATTGGAATTAGTTGTTTATTAAAGTCATGATTGCATTCCTAGTTACTTTATGATCTGGTTCCTGTTTCTTTTTTAAATTAATATAAAAAATGGATTATAGGTGCTGGAAAGGTATTTTAGGATTTACTGGCGAACATAGATATGCCGATCTTACTCCGGAACAATGTTATAAAAGGGTTAATATCTGTAGCTTGCATTTTGCGGAAAGCAGTTTTACGTCCCCTTCAAATCAACGTCTTAGACCCGACGCAATTCCTACATTGTTCCTGGACCAGAGCATCGACAAGTATGTTTTATGTTTTCTTCTAATTTGTGCACCTATAATGGCAATATGTATTATAGAAGGTACCTTTAATATTTGCAATTTTTTGGTGTATAGGGAAATCAGAATTATTTACAAATTTACGTACTATTTTTCCAGGCACAGATAATTCTAACATCATTGCAAGTCACACATTAAGGAAGGAATTCAGTGACGCTTCCGTGCAAACTGACACTCCGATGCAGGTTAATGTTTCTGTCCAGACGGATGTATGTAATAATAATAGGTAAGTGAAAGAATCGGCACTGTGAACTTTTTTATAATATGCAAAACAATTATACTTGCACTATACTCAAATGTTTTACTTAAAGTACAATAAAAATTAAGAAAAACCTAGTAATTTAATAATGAATACGACGCTACCCCTATAATAGTTTTTTAGCTCCTGAGTAAAAAAATCTATATTTTTTGTTAGGTTTTATTATTTCAGTTTGGGTAAAGTTCAATAAATTCCAAAAAACATTACCTTAAATTTTTTTTAATTATTTTGATCTTGTTTTAAGTTAAATTTTAATGTTGTATTAAAACAGGTATCGTATATCTAAAATAAATTTTACTTTCAAGATAAGTTCTGTCAAACGTCAATGAAGATTTCGGCAATGACTCCAAGAAAAATTCAATTAAGAAAAGAAATTAAAACTCTGGAAAAGGAAGGCTCTCACGCAAAAAGTTCCCTGGAAGTAGGAGTTACTTTGGACGATGTTCAAAAATTCCTAGATGACAACTACCCAGCAGATTCTTGTGCATTCCTTAAGAGTCAGCTATCTCTTCTGAAGAAGTCTCTTCAGGGAAGCAGTTACACAAATGAATATAAACAATTTGCTATGAGTTTATACCTTGTTGGACCAAAAGCCTATGAAAAAATGTCGTCCGTTTGTCATTTGCCGTCAAAGTCCACTCTTCAACGTTTCACAAAAAACTGGCCAATAAATCCAGGATTTAATGATTTTATTTTTCGATTAACAGAATTGAAATCGCGTTTTTTAAATGACAAAGCAAAAGACTGTTTTTTATGTATAGATGAGATGTCCATTAAGTCACATCTATATTACAATATCTCAAGTGACAAGGTAGTTGGTTTCCAGGAAGTTTTGAGAGGAAACACTACAGATATTGCCAGCAACGTTTTGGTTCTAATAGCCCGGGGTATTTCAACTAGTTGGATTGAATAAAATGTATTTTATTCGGTAAACTTTGGCTTGGGATTGTTCTAAGGTTTACTAGGTTTACTTATGTCTGGCTATTAAAGAATCTAAACTTGATTATAACTATTAAATAAGAGGGCGCCACTTAGTTTTTTTTTATAAATGAAAGAAAACTAAGAAAAATACTTGGTATATAGGTTTCAATTAACAATTAAATGATCCTGGATAAGGTAGATTTAAAGAGGCAAAAAAATCTCAACAATACAACCAAATTATATTTACATCAAAGATATCTACACACTTCATGGTCTAATCTGATAAATGTTAATAATTTGCTAAGAATTAAAATATGAATTATGTTGATATGGTTAAAATAAGTTTGACAAAAGTAACATTTAAATTATGATTTCGCTACTAGGTAGATTTCAGCACTTGAAAAATAAATTGCAATTATTAAAATTTTTAGTATATATTTGTATTACGCAGGAGAAAGTTCATGAACCTTTTTACCTAAGGCATATCAATCTTTTTACCTAAGGCCTTAACCGTGTTATATCTACTTAACCACCAAAAAGGGTACTGAAAAATACTGAACAAAAAATAACTAATATTATAGATAAGAAATTGACGCATTAAATTATGACATTGATTAAATATTTGTAACGATAAATTGAAATAAAAGGTATATTAATAAAAATTTAAATAAGTGGAATAAACTGGCCTGTATATTCCTCCAAGAAATGAACGGCTAGCCTTCAAAACCGAGGCTGTGAATGTATGCCATTTGTAGCTCAGCTATCCGGACTGGGAATCTCTAACTCTGGCTCCAATTCCACCGCTTTCAGCAATTTCCCGGGGAAATCAAAAGCCTGCAACCATTAAAAATTGAAAAAAAATAAAGAGGAAAACATAAAAGTAAAATCCTTGCTAAGTTTCATTATCTATCCATCAAAATCTTGGGCATCCTGCACCAGAATTATGAAATAAACGGTTCCCTAAAGGAACAAGATTAAGGATTATAAATTATAAACCATATTGGCCACTGCCTGCTTCACAAACTTCAAAAATAAAAAAACTGGCCTTTTACGTACGCTCCTACCTGCAACACGGGAACAAGTCGTCGAAAAATGGACGCAGTACCGACTAAATCAATAACGACCCCACCTGTCGCCTGAGCTGTCAATATCAGCTAATCAGAGAAAATATTAATTATGACCAATCAGAGAAGTTTCGGACCGTCAACAGAAAGCATGGATAATTCAACCAGGAGAGTGATGCGTACAGTAGTAATCTGTCATTGACAGTGTGAATTTAAAGAAATATGAATAAAAGAAGTTGACTGAAATTATTAATGTAATTATTGAAATTAATGAAATGTCCATGAAGCGTTAGTGAACATAAGGAATAGAAAAATAAAACACCTCAATTCCATAAAATATCTTTTAATTGTTTTCTATCGTAAGTTTTGTATATTTGCCTTTGAAAAATATGTGTCACTCTTCCTTTAAAAACAAATTTTGAGAAAACGGTTAGAGATAAAGGCAAACTTGTTGGTATCAAATTAAAGGTCAAAGAATACTCTATCGAAGAGCGTCACTAGATACAGGGTGTTCTATTAAAAAAAATAGCGTAAAATTGAATTGAGAATGTCATTATTTGAGTAACGATAAAAATCCAATCCTAAAAAAGCCAATTTTTTAAAAAGATAAAAATCTTTTGTGGTAAATATTAATATTTAAGTGAAACATTAATTTTTGTGAAAAATTCTTTAAATTCTTTATAACCAGGCAACGTCGTTTTTTAGGGTAAAACTGCTTTAGGGTTAAAGAGGGAGTTAAATGGGACTGCCATTTCGGGAAAAAATTCAGGTGGTTCCATTTATAAAAAATATTCAAATCAAACTAATTTTAAAAAGTAGGCCTTCTAACTTAATCAAATTTGATTCCCCCTATTCAAGATTTTTTTCGTTTCAAGGTTTAGGCGCAATCGAGCACCGAAACACCATATATGTATCCACTAACAAAATTCTTATGCGGAATTATTAAAGTACCACAATGCATATTAAGTAATAAAGAAAAATAAACTATTTAAATATACTTCAATGAAGCGTAGATTCATGCTTTTTGAGTCAAAGCTCTACTAAAACCAAAATATTCTTAAACTCAACTATTAAATTGAAAAATATTTCAAGTTCTGTAAAATTTGGTAATTTTAAAATTAGACTTACGTGAATATTGACAATGCAATTCATTCAGCGAGCTCCACCATGTATACAGCAAGGGATTGAGAGTACCATGAAAGAAAAATGTTTACGATTTACTGTACTGACCCATCTAATAAAGAGTAAGTTTACTCACCGGGGAACCTCGGTCCCCTTGATTCAGTCATGCCAACAACCATCAATATAGTTACTTTATGTTTGCTTATAATTTACATATATATCTTCTTTCTTCGACGGCTAGTGTCCCCTAAAATAGTTAAGGCTACCCCAGACGCTCCACTGCCGCTAAGCAGTAAGCATCTCAACACTCGGAAACTAAGATAACATATACCGAGATCTTAGAATCCAAATGTGTCAATCGAGAAGACAAGTGAGGGCCCTCTATAACTCACAAGACCAACTCGAAGGAACTGCGTGCACAGAGGACATCCCTGTCGATTGCTACACAATCAACCATAACCTGGTGATACCTCGCTAATCAGCGACAAACTCTGGTATACCATAAAACTCTAGCCATGGACTTATACAACAACAATATAAAAGATTACTCACATGTCGACATGATTAACCTGTGCACAAAACAATTACAACCATTCTAATATCCACCTTGTGGACAAACACCACCACACCTGGTCAACTATGACCACTCTATATACATGGCTCTTTATAAGCCAAAGTGCTAGCACTCACTGCCTCTTTTACTTCCTTGGGTCTCTCCCAATCTCTGCTTATATTATTATTTATGTTTAGGGTATAGATTTTTAAGGATGTAAGATAATTCTCGGGCGGTTGAGACACTTATAAATGAATACAGGGTGTTTATAAAATATACGTTTATTAAATATAATAAATTACTTTAGGATATTTTACAGTTCATTTATTTTGTTTCTTACTAATTGGATTTAGTAAAGCCATTATCAATTATTTACAATTAATTTAAAAAAATCTCTTACTCACTTACTATCTGGAGGGTCTTAAATAAAATTATTCTTCATCGACTCATAATCGTAAAATTCCAGCCTTTTACCAAACTTTTCTTTCGGATCCGCCCCGAACTTTAAGTTTAGTTAAATAGAAAATTCCGAAATCTTTGAAGAGAAATCCGAAATTCTCAAAAAAAAAGATAATTTCCGTCAGCATTTATTACGATTCCAATAAAAGTGTTTCCATCAAAGTGACGATTTTCGACGATAATTTGAATATATTAGCAAAGAGAGTTCGGTTTATCCCGCATAAGGGAACGTTTCCCGATAAAATCGTGATTGCATTCTAAAATCCCCATAAGGCACAAATTTATTTTGCATTATTTGCTTCGACGCTGGCATTCGATTTTATGTGATCGTGGGGGTGATTTACCTGTAGCTATTTAACATCAAATTTATTACGTTCGTTGCAATATTTGATTAATTATACCTTCATTAATTGCTGTATATCATTGACTTTACATAATTAATTAACAAAACAACTCATTTATCTGTTTATGCTTTAAAACACATTTTATGTTTGCGCATAAATTGTTCAATATATGGCCCTAGTATTTATTGTTCATTACGTTTGAATTTCAACGCACTCCCTTATTTTATTAAGCAAATAAATATAAACCATAACATGCGGTTGAATTATTAAATGTAATTAAAAATTTAGCGGCAAGATCAAATAAAAACGTGAGAGTCCCATGCGTTTTAAGTTGCTATAAAGCGCCCGTAAATATCGCGGTATTTTTAATTAAGTTTATAAGTAAGAGGTCGTAAGATAACTTTGCTAAGAAGCGGTTTATTGACGTTATTAATTATTGTGAGAGGGCACTAGACGCATTTTATTATTCGAGACTATTGCATTTTTATGCCTCGACATCTTTTCTTTTAAAACACCCTGGATATTACATAAATATACTGCAGAAACGACTTTATTTCTTCTAGGCACTTGAAGTTATTATTTACCTCTGGAACGTTAAAATTTTATTTTTTCAAGACATTAAAGGTTTTATTCTAAATAGTTAATATGATTTTCTTATTTTAGGTAGTTAAATTTGATAGTTATAGTTATTTTTCTAAATGGTAACTCATTCCAGGCAGTTAAAGAGAAGTATTTCTTTTATTTCAGGCCCTTTAACGTAGTTTTCGCTTTTTCCAGGCTTTTTATAAGGTAAGTTTTAAATATTATTTCTAGCATCTAAAGTCATATTTAGATACTTTCAAATATTTTTTTTTCATTATTTCTATATACATTAAAAATTTGAACAAACAACCCGAATTATAATTAAGTTTTATACGTTTTTTTCAAGTGGAGTTTAACGAGATTATTAAGAGCGTTTAAAGGTTATAGAAATACAGTTCTTTGAATTTTTTTTTGATATAGCGTGTATGCACTTGTACATAGCACTTAACAAAGTACAGCTTATAGTGTGAACATCAACTCAAAACATCCGTTTAAAAATTATTTGGAAGCCTGGTTGGTATTGCCGGAAATTTATAATAATAATTTTATTTTTTTCAAATGCTGTATTTATTTATTTATTATTCAATAGCAAGAACTAATAACAGAACATATATGTAAGAAAACACCGAGTTTTCGAAAAATCTTAAAATAAAACAGAACAAATTTCTCGGACTCGACATTATTTCTGAAGAGAAATAATGCGTCGCAGACGCTGTCTTAAATTCGAATGTCCCCTTTTCTTTTTAATAACAAAACTCTTACTTAAAACTTAAAACTAACACAGACACTCCGCATCCATAAATCGTCATCTATAAAGTGTCTCATAATGTCAAATAAATAAGGCTAATGGCTCGGGTGACGATTTTATGAAGAGGGCCCTATTGAGTTTCGAATCTAGCTGGTCTGGCACGGAATATATTCTCACACGGCCAATCCTGACACTCAATTCGTTCTCGAATTGACACAAAAATCCAATGTTAACCTGGAACAACAAAACAAACGCCAGCCCAATTTTGCCAAAGTTAGTTTGGTTAACACTATTTAGTGTGGAAGCATATTATACGACACAAAAAAACAAGAACTTCGTCTTTCTTTTTAACATTCTTTTTCAAATTTCTTTTTAGCAAAGCGTGAAAGCTTTCAATGTTATAGCAACATCAGTGTGAAGCATAAGCTCTCAACGTAATTCAGACATTGTTGTAAAGCGTATAGGCTTTCACATAATTCGCAAAGCGTACAGCTTTCAACGTGAAAAAAAAAACAAAAAAACAAAAAATTAAAAAAAAAACACAAAAAAAAATTATATTTTCCTTATATAAATAATAATAAATAAATAAATAAAAAGGCCTTTATTTTATACTCGGCGAAGGGCAGCATGCTGTTAACTTAACCGAGTACACATAAATATTACAATAATATTATTACTATCACAAAAACACATAATTATTAGGTAGTTACTAATAGAAAATATACAGAAGACAAAAAAAAAATTAACTATAACTTACAAAGAAAAATACAAATTTTACAGCTTAACGACTACTTGACATCATAATACGATATATATGCATGACCGATTTAACAATACAAATACTTATTAAAAAAATTAAATAGAACAATAGAAATAAAACTTAAAAAAAAAAAAAACAATCCCAAAAAAGTTGAAATAAAATCATCCAGTTGACTGTTTAATTCTAAGTTATTACTTTATATTATTGCTATTTTTCTCGATATTTATTGTTGGCTTTCAATCAATATCTTTTTTAGGTTGTTTTTAAAGGATTGGAAAGACTTATCAGTACGGTGACTAATAATATATTTATTTATTAGCTTTGAAGCACAGAAAGAAAATGATCTTTGAAAAATCGCAGTGCTATGTCGGGGGATATCAAATTTTAAAACCGTGCGTGTTGTTCGGTTATGTCTGGTAGTTCCTGTTTTAAGTTTATTTCGTAAGTAGGAGGGACTATTGTTTTTTAAAAGTTTGAATAGGAAACTGCAGTAATGAAGTTTTTCTCTATTTTGCACATTAAGCCACTTCAATTCTTTTAGCTTGCAAGTTACATGATCCCTTCCTCTCAACCCATAAACAAAGCGAATGCAAGAGTTCTGTATTTTTTGCAGTTTGTACCTACTAGAAGCATCAAGACATGGTCCATAAACAAAATTAGAGTAATTACAATGTGATAAAATTAGAGCTTCACAAAGCTGCCTTTTTAGTGTAATACTTAATAGATCCTTACTTTTATACAAATTTCTCAGGGACATATATGCTCTTTGAACTACTTTAGATACTTGTGTTTTAAACCTCAAATTTGTATCAAAAGTTACACCTAAGTTTTTGTGTTCTTTTAAATTCAGAATTTTTTCACTATCTATCACAAGATCACAGTTCATACGAGACCATGATGCCAAGGGGCCAATGTAAATTACAGCCGATTTTTTTGGGTTTAATTTTAAACCATTTTTTTTTGAATAATGGTGAATTGTATCTAAGCACTGACCCAATGATTGCATAGATTCATCAACGTTATTCTTAGTAAACTGTTTATAAATTTGTGTATCATCACAGTATTGAGCCATACGACAGTCGCGAATTTTATTTTTTAGGTCATTTATATAAAGTATAAACAGCAAAGGGCCCAGAATGGATCCCTGGGGAACACCTCTTTTTAAATCGGCTGGCTCAGAGAACGAGTCTTCCACTCTTGTTATCTGGGATCTATTTGTAAGATAATTACGGCAAAAACGCACAGCTTTCGGTAAGAATCCGTAATAGGAGAGCTTCGCTAAAAGTAAGTTATGATGTAGAGTATCGAATGCCTTGCTGAAATCTAACAGAACCAAAGCTGTCGTCTCACCCTTATCCCAAGCATCAATAATATCATCCAAGACTCCAAGAAGGGCTGAAGCAGTATTAAAGCCACGGCGAAACCCCGATTGCGTTTCCGAGAGCAAATTATTTTTCACGATATATTCAATCATCTGGTTGTATATGAGTTTCTCAAAAATCTTGGACAATACAGAAAGTAGGCTTATTGGTCGTAAGTCAGAAAAGACATCCGGGTTAGAGACCTTAGGTAGCGGCAACACTATTGCCTTTTTCCACAAAGAGGGAAATTTACCTATCTCGATGCAAGTATTAAAAATATGAGTTAGCACTGGAATGACACGAGGACAGCACATCTTAACCATTTCTAATGATATTTTATCAATGCCACTGGCATTTGATTTTATTTGCGAAATAGCTTCATATACTCCTCCAGTATCCACCAGCTCCAGATCGAACCTTTGATCCGTGGCTCTTCTACCCAGGTATTCCCGAATGGTGAAAGGTGCATGCTTATTAAAAAGTTGTGTAAGAATATGTGTAAAACACTGGACCTTATCATCTATTTCCGCAAAACTAAACACCTTACCCCAATCTGCGGCGTTAAGATCAAGATCAAAAGCTGCCCTGTCGAAGCTCTTAAAATTTCTAAACGTAACAAACTTTGGGAAAATCTTTGGAGCATTAATTGCAAGAGTGCAATAAATAAGTTGATGGTCAGAGTGCTCATGCATATCTCTATGTTCAACATTACCTATTAGTAGATTTTCATTTGACAGAATTATGACATCAATTAAGCTAGCTTTTTCCTTTGAAAACCTAGTGGGATTCATTACTACTTGCTTAAAATTAAATGAGTCCAAGAGAAAATCAAATTGCTCATTAACAGATTTATATTCTAGAAGGTTAATGTTGAGATCACCCATTATTATTGTTTCATCTACCATGGGAAGAATGTTTGAAATCGAGGTGTCTAAATGCTCTAACGCCCTAAGGACATTAAACTGAGGCGGACGATAAAAAACCCCAAATCCTAATTTAAGTTTGTTTATTTGTAAAATAAACCATTGTTGCTCAAAAATTTCTACTTGTTCCACCAATTCCACCTTATGGACCCTTAAACTTGACCTCACGTAAACGCCAACTCCCCCACCTCTAGTTTTTCTGTCCAGTCGCAAAAAGTTATATCCTACTATTTCGATCTCTTTATCTAAAATATTTTCTGAAAGCCAACTTTCCGTTACTCCTAGTATATCTAGGTTTAGAGTAGAAAGGATTAACTTTACTTCAACAACACTAGGTAGCAAGAAACGTATATTAACGTGGCCTACCTTTAAATTGTTAAAACTGTTTTTAGCCATTTAAAAAACAAATAAAATAAAAATATAAAAGGAATCCAAAAGTACAATAAATAAAATAATTAAGTAAAAATAATAAGTTATAAGTTAAAAATAATAATTAAGTACAATAAATAAATTAATTAAATAATATAAGTTTATAATTAGTATTTTCCTTATATATAAGTTCGCCTGCAAATTAAGTGCAATTAAGTGTTGACGTACGCCCAATTCTAACAACATGTGTTTTACAGACTTGTCCGTAAAATTAGTGAGTCGATCACAAATCAAAGTTTTTGTGACACTGAACATACTTTTTTTTAAAAATTTTTCAAATCAGTATTCCATTTGATTTCCTAACTTAGTTTATTTTTTTATTTCAGGCACTTGTATTTTATAAAACGCAGATTAAGTAATTTTTGTTTTTTTGCAAGCATATTACTAAGCCACTGAGGTGAAATATTATTAAACGAGTTAAAATTTATCTAATTTTAGACATTTTTTCAAGTACTAGCTCCCTTTAAAAGTTTTAAACTTCGGATTTTAAGTAATTTCTTTTAGGCAATTTTATTTACTTTTCTTACTATAAATGTTTGTATTTAAATTAAAAATTAAAATTTTAGTTTTACTCAGCAAACAGAATATTTCAATAAATGTTATACGTGGAAGCAATTAAATAAGCGATTAATGCCTTTAGCGATATATTTGAATAAACATGGATATTGTATAAAATATCTCACAAATCACACATAAAAGCGCATATAAATAAAAATGTTATTGCACGTGCACGTTCATTATTTCGCTTAATATAGGGCGTGTTCTGTATGCTTTCTAGGCAATTTAAATTTGTAAATCGATATTATGTGGAAAAGTCTCAATAAAAGACGCAACATGCTTTATTAAGAGTCAGGTTTTTTTTTATTATTTCTGAATACAGGCAGCAAAAAATTTAAATAAAGGAAGATATGATAACGAATAACCAGTTTTTTGTTAATATAAAAATGTTGCTCCTGTAGAAACTACCTGAAAATTGTGTAATATATATTTATATAAATGGTTATAAGTATTTAAAAATCCATATAATTTTTTTTATTAAGTTTTTATTAAGTTATAATAATTAATAATATAATAATATATATTATTAATTATATATAATAATAATTAATATAATAATTATATAGTTTTTTTTAAGTATTTATTTATTTTTGTATATCTTTTCAAAATCTTTTTTTTTCCTTCAATTTAAATCTTATAAGTAATAATGGATTTTCGAATCATAATGAATCTTGAAAATTGTAAATCATTTACTTCAGCTGTGATTATTTCAACCAAACATTTTTCTCCATTATGATATTTATTATAGTAACGATTTTTTCACTCAAAAATAGAGAAAAATGTGTTCCTTGTCTAGGGCGAAACATTTATCTTCATTAACTATAATTTCAGCAGTTAATGTCAAGATTCAATGACGAATAAATAATAATTTTCTGCGTTGAAGGTCTAAAAAACTATTATAAATTTATTTCAACAATGATTTTACCGGTTCTATTACCCAGAAAGTTAAAAACATCAATTGTTCCACACAAAATTCTCATTTAATCTTATTAACTGTTTTAAAGGTTTATCTTTTTATTATCGTCTGACAACCCTGTATTGTTATTGTTTTGGAGTTTTTTCTTAAGTCAGTAAAATTTCGGTTAAGTTGTGCAAAATAATTAATAAAAATGTCTTAGCATTCCCAATTAAGGACAGTACTACACCTCTAGTACTACACCTTTCTAAATCCAACGGTCTCGTTGGATTTAGAAAGACAAAACTATAACAAAACCGTTGGAATTTTTCAGATCGGACCGGTAGAAGCCGAGATATTGACCTCCAAAGTTTGGGTTTTTTCGTTTTTCGGGTATAATCCCCCGTATCGATTTTTTTCACCAATTTTTTTTTTTTTTCGAAATCGAACTAACTATACCAGCGTCTTCTTTAGACCACCTACATTACGAAAATACCGGGTTATAACGAGATTCGAGCAGAACTAATTGAATGACAGCACTTTGAAAATTTGGAAAAAGTCATTTTTCGACCCTGCTTTTGAGGCCAAAAATGGGCTTCAAAAATGCGATATCTCAGCTACTATTAGAGCTACGACCTTGCAAATAGTCTTGTTGGATTCAGAAAGACAAAACTAAGACAAAACCGTTGGAATTTTCCAGATCGGACCAGTAGAAGCCGAGATATTGACCTCCAAAGTTTGGGTTTTTTCGTTTTTCGGGTATCGATTTTTTTCACCAAAAAATTTTTTTTTCGAAAACGAACTAACTATACCTGCGTCTTCTTTAGACCACCTACATTACGAAAATACCGGGTTATAACGAGATTCGAGCAGAACTAACTGAATGACAGCACTTTGAAAATTTGGAAAAAGTCATTTTTAGACCCCGTTTTTGAGGCCAAAAATAGGCTTCAAAAATGCAATATCTCAGCTACTATTAGAGCTACGACCTTAGGGATGGTTTCGTTGGATTCAGAAAGACAAAACTAAGACAAAACCGTTGGAATTTTCTAGATCGGACCGGTAGAAGCCGAGATATTGACCTCCAAAGTTTGGGTTTTTTTCGTTTTTCCGGTATACCCCCGTATCGATTTTTTTCACCAAAATTTTTTTTTCAAAATCGAACTAACTATACCAGCGTCTTCTTTAGACCACCTACATTACGAAAATACCGGGTTATAACGAGATTCGAGCAGAACTAACTGAATGACAGCACTTTGAAAATTTGGAAAAAGTCATTTTTCGACCCCGCTTTTGAGGCCAAAAATGGGCTTCAAAAATGCGATATCTAAGCTACTGTCAGAGATTCGACCTTGCATATGGTCTCGTTGGATTGAGAAAGACAAAACTAAGACAAAACCGTTAGAATTTTCCAGATCGGATAGGTAGAAGCCGAGATATTGACCTCCAAAGTTTGGGTTTTTTCGTTTTTCGAACTAACTATACCAGCGTCTTCTTTAGACCACCTACATTACGAAAATACCGGGTTATAACGAGATTCGAGCAGAACTGACTGAATGACAGCACTTTGAAAATTTGGAAAAAGTCATTTTTCGACCCCGTTTTTGAGGCCAAAAATGGGCTTCAAAAATGCGATATCTCAGCTACTATTAGAGCTACGACCTAGCAAATAGTGTTGTTGGATTCAGAAAGACAAAACTAAGACAGAACTATTGGAATTTTCCAGATCGGACCAGTAGAAGCCGAGATATTGACCTCCAAAGTTTGGGTTTTTTCGTTTTTCGGGTATACCCCCCCGTATCGATTTTTTTCACCAAAATTTTTTTTTTTTTAGAAATCGAACTAACTATACCAGCGTCTTCTTTAGACCACCTACATTACGAAAATACCGGGTTATAACGAGATTCGAGCAGAACTAACTGAATGACAGCACTTTGAAAATTTGGAAAAAGTCATTTTTCGACCCCGTTTTTGAGGCCAAAAATGGGCTTCAAAAATGCGATATCTCAGCTACTATTAGAGCTACGACCTTAGGGATGGTTTCGTTGGATTCAGAAAGACAAAACTAAGACAAAACCGTTGGAATTTTCTAGATCGGACCGGTAGAAGCCGAGATATATTGACCTCCAAAGTTTGGGTTTTTTCGTTTTTCGGGTATACCCCCTTATCGATTTTTTTCACCAAATTTTTTTTTTTAAAATCGAACTAACTATACCAGCGTCTTCTTTAGACCACCTTCATTACGAAAATACCGGGTTATAACGAGATTCGAGCAGAACTAACTGAATGACAGCACTTTGAAAATTTGGAAAAAGTCATTTTTCGACCCTGCTTTTGAGGCCAAAAATGGGCTTCAAAAATGCGATATCAGAGCTACGACCTTAGGGATGGTTTCGTTGGATTCAGAAAGACAAAACTAAAACAAAACCGTTGGAATTTTCTAGATCGGACCGGTAGAAGCCGAGATATTGACCTCCAAAGTTTGGGTTTTTTCGTTTTTCGGGTATCGATTTTTTTCACCAACAATTTTTTTTTTCGAAAACGAACTAACTATACCTGCGTCTTCTTTAGACCACCTACATTACGAAAATACCGGGTTATAACGAGATTCAAGCAGAACTGACTGAATGACAGCACTTTGAAAATTTGGAAAAAGTCATTTTTCGAACTCGTTTTTGAGGCCAAAAATGGGCTTCAAAAATGCAATGTCTCAGCTACTATTAGAGCTACGACCTTAGGGATGGTTTCGTTGGATTCAGAAAGACAAACCTAAGACAAAACCGTTGGAATTTTCTAGATCGGACCGGTAGAAGCCGAGATATTGACCTCCAAAGTTTGGGTTTTTTCGTTTTTCGGGTATACCCCCCCGTATCGATTTTTTCACCAATTTTTTTTTTTTTCGAAATTGAACTAACTATACCAGCGTCTTCTTTAGACCACCTACATTACGAAAATACCGGGTTATAACGAGATTCGAGCAGAACTAACTGAATGACAGCACTTTGAAAATTTGGAAAAAGTCATTTTTCGACCCCGTTTTTGAAGCCAAAAATGGGCTTCAAAAATGCGATATCTCAGCTACTATCAGAGCTACGACCTTAGGGATGGTTTCGTTGGATTCAGAAAGACAAAACCGTTGGAATTTTCTAGATCGGACCGGTAGAAGCCGAGATATTGACCTCCAAAATTTGGGTTTTTTCGTTTTTCGGGTATCGATTTTTTTCACCAAACATTTTTTTTTTCGAAAACGAACTAACTATACCTGCGTCTTCTTTAGACCACCTACATTACGAAAATACCGGGTTATAACGAGATTCGAGCAGAACTGACTGAATGACAGCACTTTGAAAATTTGGAAAAAGTCATTTTTCAACCCCGTTTTTGAGGCCAAAAATGGGCTTCAAAAATGCGATATCTCAGCTACTATTAGAGCTACGACCTAGCAAATAGTCTTGTTGGATTCAGAAAGACAAAACTAAGACAGAACCATTGGAATTTTTCAGATCGGACCAGTAGAAGCCGAGATATTGACCTCCAAAGTTTGGGTTTTTTCGTTTTTCGGGTATACCCCCCCGAATTGATTTTTTTTACCAAAATTTTTTTTTTTTAGAAATCGAACTAACTATACCAGCGTCTTCTTTAGACCACCTACATTACGAAAATACCGGGTTATAACGGGATTCGAGCAGAACTAACTGAATGACAGCACTTTGAAAATTCGGAAAAAAGTCATTTTTCGACCCCGTTTTTGAGGCCAAAATTGGGCTTCAAAAATGCGATATCTCAGCTACTATCAGAGCTACGACCTTAGGGATGGTTTCGTTGGATTCAGAAAGACAAAACTAAGACAAAACCGTTGGAATTTTCTAGATCGGACCGGTAGAAGCCGAGATATTGACCTCCAAAGTTTGGGTTTTTTCGTTTTTCGGGTATACCCCCCCGTATCGATTTTTTTCACCAAAATTTTTTTTTCAAAACCGACCTAACTATACCAGCGTCTTCTTTAGACCACCTACATTACGAAAATACCGGATTATAACGAGATTCGAGTAGAACTGACTGAATGACAGCACTTTGAAAATTTGGAAAAAGTCATTTTTCGACCCCGATTTTGAGGCCAAAAATGGGCTTCAAAAATGCGATATCTCAGCTACTATTAGAGCTACGACCTAGCAAATAGTCTTGTTGGATTCAGAAAGACAAAACTAAGACAGAACCATTGGAATTTTCCAGATCGGACCAGTAGAAGCCGAGATATTGACCTCCAAAGTTTGGGTTTTTTCGTTTTTCGGGTATACCCCCCCGTATCGATTTTTTTCACCAAATTTTTTTTTTTTTCAGAAATCGAACTAACTATACCAGCGTCTTCTTTAGACCACCTACATTACGAAAATACCGGGTTATAACGAGATTCGAGCAGAACTAACTGAATGACAGCACTTTGAAAATTTGGAAAAAGTCATTTTTCGACCCCGTTTTTGAGGCCAAAAATGGGCTTCAAAAATGCGATATCTCAGCTACTATTAGAGCTACGACCTAGCAAATAGTCTTGTTGGATTCAGAAAGACAAAACTAAGACAGAACCATTGGAATTTTCCAGATCGGACCAGTAGAAGCCGAGATATTGACCTCCAAAGTTTGGGTTTTTTCGTTTTTCGGGTATACCCCCCCGAATTGATTTTTTTTACCAAAATTTTTTTTTTTTAGAAATCGAACTAACTATACCAGCGTCTTCTTTAGACCACCTACATTACGAAAATACCGGGTTATAACGGGATTCGAGCAGAACTAACTGAATGACAGCACTTTGAAAATTCGGAAAAAAGTCATTTTTCGACCCCGTTTTTGAGGCCAAAATTGGGCTTCAAAAATGCGATATCTCAGCTACTATCAGAGCTACGACCTTAGGGATGGTTTCGTTGGATTCAGAAAGACAAAACTAAGACAAAACCGTTGGAATTTTCTAGATCGGACCGGTAGAAGCCGAGATATTGACCTCCAAAGTTTGGGTTTTTTCGTTTTTCGGGTATACCCCCCCGTATCGATTTTTTTCACCAAATTTTTTTTTTTTAGAAATCGAACTAACTATACCAGCGTCTTCTTTAGACCACCTACATTACGAAAATACCGGGTTATAACGAGATTCGAGCAGAACTAACTGAATGACAGCACTTTAAAAATTCGGAAAAAAGTCATTTTTCGACCCCGTTTTTGAGGCCAAAAATGGGCTTCAAAAATGCGATATCTCAGCTACTATCAGAGCTACGACCTTAGGGATGGTTTCGTTGGATTCAGAAAGACAAAACTAAGACAAAACCGTTGGAATTTTCTAGATCGGACCGGTAGAAGCCGAGATATATTGACCTCCAAAGTTTGGGTTTTTTCGTTTTTCGGGTATACCCCCTTATCGATTTTTTTCACCAAATTTTTTTTTTTAAAATCGAACTAACTATACCAGCGTCTTCTTTAGACCACCTTCATTACGAAAATACCGGGTTATAACGAGATTCGAGCAGAACTAACTGAATGACAGCACTTTGAAAATTTGGAAAAAGTCATTTTTCGACCCTGCTTTTGAGGCCAAAAATGGGCTTCAAAAATGCGATATCAGAGCTACGACCTTAGGGATGGTTTCGTTGGATTCAGAAAGACAAAACTAAGACAAAACCGTTGGAATTTTCTAGATCGGACCGGTAGAAGCCGAGATATTGACCTCCAAAGTTTGGGTTTTTTCGTTTTTCGGGTATACCCCCCCGTATCGATTTTTTCACCAATTTTTTTTTTTTTCGAAATTGAACTAACTATACCAGCGTCTTCTTTAGACCACCTACATTACGAAAATACCGGGTTATAACGAGATTCGAGCAGAACTAACTGAATGACAGCACTTTGAAAATTTGGAAAAAGTCATTTTTCGACCCCGTTTTTGAAGCCAAAAATGGGCTTCAAAAATGCGATATCTCAGCTACTATCAGAGCTACGACCTTAGGGATGGTTTCGTTGGATTCAGAAAGACAAAACTAAGACAAAACCGTTGGAATTTTCTAGATCGGACCGGTAGAAGCCGAGATATTGACCTCCAAAGTTTGGGTTTTTTCGTTTTTCGGGTATCGATTTTTTTCACCAACAATTTTTTTTTTCGAAAACGAACTAACTATACCTGCGTCTTCTTTAGACCACCTACATTACGAAAATACCGGGTTATAACGAGATTCAAGCAGAACTGACTGAATGACAGCACTTTGAAAATTTGGAAAAAGTCATTTTTCGAACTCGTTTTTGAGGCCAAAAATGGGCTTCAAAAATGCAATGTCTCAGCTACTATTAGAGCTACGACCTTAGGGATGGTTTCGTTGGATTCAGAAAGACAAACCTAAGACAAAACCGTTGGAATTTTCTAGATCGGACCGGTAGAAGCCGAGATATTGACCTCCAAAGTTTGGGTTTTTTCGTTTTTCGGGTATACCCCCCCGTATCGATTTTTTCACCAATTTTTTTTTTTTTCGAAATTGAACTAACTATACCAGCGTCTTCTTTAGACCACCTACATTACGAAAATACCGGGTTATAACGAGATTCGAGCAGAACTAACTGAATGACAGCACTCTGAAAATTTGGAAAAAGTCATTTTTCGACCCCGTTTTTGAAGCCAAAAATGGGCTTCAAAAATGCGATATCTCAGCTACTATCAGAGCTACGACCTTAGGGATGGTTTCGTTGGATTCAGAAAGACAAAACTAAGACAAAACCGTTGGAATTTTCTAGATCGGACCGGTAGAAGCCGAGATATTGACCTCCAAAGTTTGGGTTTTTTCGTTTTTCGGGTATACCCCCCCGTATCGATTTTTTTCACCAAAATTTTTTTTTCAAAACCGACCTAACTATACCAGCGTCTTCTTTAGACCACCTACATTACGAAAATACCGGATTATAACGAGATTCGAGTAGAACTGACTGAATGACAGCACTTTGAAAATTTGGATAAAGTCATTTTTCGACCCCGATTTTGAGGCCAAAAATGGGCTTCAAAAATGCGATATCTCAGCTACTATTAGAGCTACGACCTAGCAAATAGTCTTGTTGGATTCAGAAAGACAAAACTAAGACAGAACCATTGGAATTTTCCAGATCGGACCAGTAGAAGCCGAGATATTGACCTCCAAAGTTTGGGTTTTTTCGTTTTTCGGGTATACCCCCCCGTATCGATTTTTTTCACCAAATTTTTTTTTTCAAAATCGAACTAACTATACCAGCGTCTTCTTTAGACCACCTTCATTACGAAAATATCGGATTATAACGAGATTCAAGCAGAACTAACTGAATGACAGCACTTTGAAAATTTGGAAAAAGTCATTTTTCGAACTCGTTTTTGAGGCCAAAAATGGGCTTTAAAAATGCGATATCTCAGCTACTATTAGAGCTAGGACCTTAGGGATGGTTTCGTTCGATTCAGAAAGACAAAAATAAGACAAAACCTTTGGAATTTTCCAGATCGGACCGGTAGAGGCCGAGATATTGACCTCCAAAGTTTGGGTTTTTTCGTTTTTCGGGTATACCCCCCCGTATCGATTTTTTTCACCAAATTTTTTTTTTTTTCGAAATCGAACTAATTTAACTATATTAGCGTCTTCTTTAGACCACCTACATTACGAAAATACCGGGTTATAACGAGATTCGAGCAGAACTAACTGAATGACAGCACTTTGAAAATTTGGAAAAAGTCATTTTTCGACCCCGTTTTTGAGGCCAAAAATGGGCTTCAAAAATGCGATATCTCAGCTACTATCAGAGCTACGACCTTAGGTATGGTTTCGTTGGATTCAGAAAGACAAAACTAAGACAAAACCGTTAGAATTTTCCAGATCGGACAGGTAGAAGCCGAGATATTGACCTCCAAAGTTTGGGTTTTTTCGTTTTTCGGGTATACCCCCCCGTATCGATTTTTTTCACCAAATTTTTTTTTTTTCGAAATCGAACTAACTATACCAGCGTCTTCTTTAGACCATCTACATTACGAAAATACCGGGTTATAACGAGATTCGAGCAGAACTAACTGAATGACAGCACTTTGAAAATTTGGAAAAAGTCATTTTTCGACCCCGTTTTTGAGGCCAAAAATGGGCTTCAAAAATGCGATATCTCAGCTACTATTAGAGCTACGACCTAGCAAATAGTCTTGTTGGATTCAGAAAGACAAAACTAAGACAGAACCATTGGAATTTTTAAAGATCGGACCAGTAGAAGCCGAGATATTGACCTCCAAAGTTTGGGTTTTTTCGTTTTTCGGGTATACCCCCCCGTATCGATTTTTTTCACCAAAATTTTTTTTTTTTAGAAATCGAACTAACTATACCAGCGTCTTCTTTAGACCACCTACATTACGAAAATACCGGGTTATAACGAGATTCGAGCAGAACTAACTGAATGACAGCACTTTGACAATTTGGAAAAAGTCATTTTTCGACCCCGTTTTTGAGGCCAAAAATGGGCTTCAAAAATGCGATATCTCAGCTACTATTAGAGCTACGACCTAGCAAATAGTCTTGTTGGATTCAGAAAGACAAAACTAAGACAGAACCATTGGAATTTTTCAGATCGGACCAGTAGAAGCCGAGATATTGACCTCCAAAGTTTGGGTTTTTTCGTTTTTCGGGTATACCCCCGTATCGATTTTTTTCACCAAATTTTTTTTTTCAAAATCGAACTAACTATACCAGCGTCTTCTTTAGACCACCTACATTACGAAAATACCGGGTTATAACGAGATTCGAGCAGAACTAACTGAATGACAGCGCTTTGAAAATTTGGAAAAAGTCATTTTTCGAACTCGTTTTTGAGGCCAAATATGGGCTTCAAAAATGCAATATCTCAGCTACTATTAGAGCTACGACCTTGCAAATAGTCTTGTTGGATTCAGAAAGACAAAACTAAGACAAAACCGTTGGAATTTTTCAGATCGGACCGGTAGAAGCCGAGATATTGACCTCCAAAGTTTGGGTTTTTTCGTTTTTCGGGTATACCCCCCCGTATCGATTTTTTTCAACAAATTTTTTTTTTTTTCAGAAATCGAACTAACTATACCAGCGTCTTCTTTAGACCACCTACATTACGAAAATACCGGGTTATAACGAGATTCGAGCAGAACTAACTGAATGACAGCACTTTGAAAATTCGGAAAAAAGTCATTTTTCGACCCCGTTTTTGAGGCCAAAAATGGGCTTCAAAAATGCGATATCTCAGCTACTATCAGAGCTACGACCTTAGGGATGGTTTCGTTGGATTCAGAAAGACAAAACTAAGACAAAACCGTTGGAATTTTCTAGATCGGACCGGTAGAAGCCGAGATATTGACCTCCAAAGTTTGGGTTTTTTCGTTTTTCGGGTATACCCCCCGTATCGATTTTTTTTACCAAATTTTTTTTTTCAAAATCGAACTAACTATACCAGCGTCTTCTTTAGACCACCTTCATTACGAAAATATCGAGTTATAACGAGATTCAAGCAGAACTAACTAAATGACAGCACTTTGAAAATTTGGAAAAAGTCATTTTTCGAACTCGTTTTTGAGGCCAAAAATGGGCTTCAAAAATGCGATATCTCAGCTACTATTGGAGCTAGGACCTTAGGGATGGTTTCGTTCGATTCAGAAAGACAAAAATAAGACAAAACCTTTGGAATTTTCCAGATCGGACCGGTAGAAGCCGAGATATTGACCTCCAAAGTTTGGGTTTTTTCGTTTTTCGGGTATACCCCCCCGTATCGATTTTTTTCACCAAATTTTTTTTTTGAAATCGAACTAATTTAACTATATTAGCGTCTTCTTTAGACCACCTACATTACGAAAATACCGGGTTATAACGAGATTCGAGCAGAACTAACTGAATGACAGCACTCTGAAAATTTGGAAAAAGTCATTTTTCGACCCCGTTTTTGAAGCCAAAAATGGGCTTCAAAAATGCGATATCTCAGCTACTATCAGAGCTACGACCTTAGGGATGGTTTCGTTGGATTCAGAAAGACAAAACTAAGACAAAACCGTTGGAATTTTCTAGATCGGACCGGTAGAAGCCGAAATATTGACCTCCAAAGTTTGGGTTTTTTCGTTTTTCGGGTATACCCCCGTATCGATTTTTTTCACCAAAATTTTTTTTTCAAAATCGAACTAACTATACCAGCGTCTTCTTTACACCACCTACATTACGAAAATACCGGGTTATAACGAGATTCGAGCAGAACTAACTGAATGACAGCACTTTGAAAATTTGGAAAAAGTCATTTTTCGAACTCGTTTTTGAGGCCAAAAATGGGCTTCAAAAATGCAATATCTCAGCTACTATTAGAGCTACGACCTTAGGGATGGTTTCGTTGGATTCAGAAAGACAAAAATAAGACAAAACCGTTGGAATTTTTCAGATCGGACCGGTAGAAGCCGAGATATTGACCTCCAAAGTTTGAGTTTTTTCGTTTTTCAGGTTCACCCCCCCGTATCGATTTTTTTCACCAAATTTTTTTTTTTTCGAAATCGAACTAATTTAACTATATTAGCGTCTTCTTTACACCACCTACATTACGAAAATACCGGGTTATAACGAGATTCGAGCAGAACTAACTGAATGACAGCACTTTGAAAATTTGGAAAAAATCATTTTTCGACCCCGTTTTTGAGGCCAAAAATGGGCTTCAAAAATGCGATATCTCAGCTACTATTAGAGCTACGACCTTAGGGATGGTTTCGTTGGATTCAGAAAGACAAAAATAAGACAAAACCGTTGGAATTTTCCAGATCGGACCGGTAGAAGCCGAGATATTGACCTCCAAAGTTTGGGTTTTTTCGTTTTTCGGGTATACCCCCCCGTATCGATTTTTTTCACCAAATTTTTTTTTTTTCGAAATCGAACTAACTATACTAGCGTCTTCTTTAGACCACCTACATTACGAAAATACCGGGTTATAACGAGATTCGAGCAGAACTAACTGAATGACAACACTTTGAAAATTTGGAAAAAGTCATTTTTCGACCCCGTTTTTGAGGCCAAAAATGGGCTTCAAAAATGCGATATCTCAGCTACTATTAGAGCTACAACCTAGCAAATAGTCTTGTTGGATTCAGAAATACAAAACTAAGACAGAACCATTGGAATTTTCCAGATCGCACCAGTAGAAGCCGAGATATTGACCTCCAAAGTTTGGGTTTTTTCGTTTTTCGGGTATACCCCCCCGTATCGATTTTTTTCACCAAAATTTTTTTTTTTTAGAAATCGAACTAACTATACCAGCGTCTTCTTTAGACCACCTACATTACGAAAATACCGGGTTATAATGAGATTCGAGCAGAACTAACTGAATGACAGCACTTTGAAAATTTGGAAAAAAGTCATTTTTCGACCCCGTTTTTGAGGCAAAAAATGGGCTTCAAAAATGCGATATCTCAGCTACTATCAGAGCTACGACCTTAGGTATGGTTTCGTTGGATTCAGAAAGACAAAACTAAGACAAAACCGTTGGAATTTTCTAGATCGGACCGGTAGAAGCCGAGATATATTGACCTCCAAAGTTTGGGTTTTTTCGTTTTTCGGGTATAGCCCCCCGTATCGATTTTTTTCACCAAATTTTTTTTTTTCAAAATCGAACTAACTATACCAGCGTCTTCTTTAGACCACCTACATTACGAAAATACCGGGTTATAACAAGATTCGAGCAGAACTAACTGAATGACAGCACTTTGAAAATTTGGAAAAAGTCATTTTTCGACCCTGCTTTTGAGGCCAAAAATGGTCTTCAAAAATGCGATATCTAAGCTACTGTCAGAGCTTCGACCTTGCATATGGTCTCGTTGGATTGAGAAAGACAAATTTAAGACAAAACCGTTAGAATTTTCCAGATCGGACAGGTAGAAGCCGAGATATTGACCTCTAAAGTTTGGGTTTTTTCGTTTTTCGGGTATACCCCCCCGTATCGATTTTTTCACCAATTTTTTTTTTTTTCGAAATCGAACTTACTATACCAGCGTCTTCTTTAGACCACCTACATTACGAAAATACCGGGTTATAGCGAGATTCGAGCAGAACTAACTGAATGACAGCACTTTGAAAATTTGGAAAAAGTCATTTTTCGACCCCGTTTTTGAGGCCAAAAATGGGCTTCAAAAATGCGATATCTCAGCTACTATCAGAGGTACGACCTTGGGGATGGTTTCGTTGGATTCAGAAAGACAAAACTAAGACAAAACCGTTGGAATTTTCTAGATCGGACCGGTAGAAGCCGAGATATTGACCTCCAAAGTTTGGGTTTTTTCGTTTTTCGGGTATACCCCCCGTATCGATTTTTTCACCAATTTTTTTTTTTTTCGAAATCGAACTTACTATACCAGCGTCTTCTTTAGACCACCTACATTACGAAAATACCGGGTTATAGCGAGATTCGAGCAGAACTAACTGAATGACAGCACTTTGAAAATTTGGAAAAAGTCATTTTTCGACCCCGTTTTTGAGGCCAAAAATGCGCTTCAAAAATGCGATATCTCAGCTACTATCAGAGGTACGACCTTAGGTATGGTTTCGTTGGATTCAGAAAGACAAAACTAAGACAAAACCGTTGGAATTTTCTAGATCGGACCGGTAGAAGCCGAGATATATTGACCTCCAAAGTTTGGGTTTTTTCGTTTTTCGGGTATACCCCCGTATCGATTTTTTTCACCAATTTTTTTTTTTTCAAAATCGAACTAACTATACCAGCGTCTTCTTTAGACCACCTACATTACGAAAATACCGGGTTATAGCGAGATTCGAGCAGAACTAACTGAATGACAGCACTTTGAAAATTTGGAAAAAGTCATTTTTCGACCCCGTTTTTGAGGCCAAAAATGGGCTTCAAAAATGCGATATCTCAGCTACTATCAGAGGTACGACCTTAGGTATGGTTTCGTTGGATTCAGAAAGACAAAACTAAGACAAAACCGTTGGAATTTTCTAGATCGGACCGGTAGAAGCCGAGATATTGACCTCCAAAGTTTGGGTTTTTTCGTTTTTCGGGTATCGATTTTTTTCACCAAAAATTTTTTTTTGCGAAACCGAACTAACTGTACCAGCGTCTTCTTTAGACCACCTACATTACGAAAATACCGGGTTATAGCGAGATTCGAGCAGAACTAACTGAATGACAGCACTTTGAAAATTTGGAAAAAGTCATTTTTCGACCCTGCTTTTGAGGCCAAAAATGGGCTTCAAAAATGCGATATCTAAGCTACTGTCAGAGATTCGACCTTGCATATGGTCTCGTTGGATTGAGAAAGACAAAACTAAGACAAAACCGTTAGAATTTTCCAGATCGGATAGGTAGAAGCCGAGATATTGACCTCCAAAGTTTGGGTTTTTTCGTTTTTCGGGTATACCCCCCCGTATCGATTTTTTCAGCAATTTTTTTTTTTTTCGAAATCGAACTAACTATACCAGCGTCTTCTTTAGACCACCTACATTACGAAAATACCGGGTTATAGCGAGATTCGAGCAGAACTTACTGAATGACAGCACTTTGAAAATTCGGAAAAAGTCGTTTTTCGACCCCGTTTTCGAGGCCAAAGATGGGCCTCAAAAATGCGATATCTCAGCTACTATCAGAGCTACGACCTTAGGGATGGTTTCGTTGGATTCAGAAAGACAAAAATAAGACAAAACCGTTGGAATTTTCCAGATCGGACTGGTAGAAGCCGAGATATTGACCTCCAAAGTTTGGGTTTTTTCGTTTTTCGGGTATACCCCCCGTATCGATTTTTTTCACCAAAATTTTTTTTTTTTAGAAATCGTACTAACTATACCAGCGTCTTCTTTAGACCACCATTATGAAAATACCGGGTTATAACGAGATTCGAGCAGAACTAACTGAATGACAGCACTTTGAAAATTTGGAAAAAGTCATTTTTCGACCCTGCTTTTGAGGCCAAAAATGGGATTCAAAAATGCGATATCAGCTACTGTCAGAGCTTCGACCTTGCATATGGTCTCGTTGGATTCAGAAAGACAAAACTAAGACAAAACCGTTGGAATTTTTCAGATCGGACCGGTAGAAGCCGAAGAACCTTCCGCAGCACTATCTCTACAAACTTCAAGCGGGATGGTTAATTTTAAGGACGTAACCAATCTTCAAAAAGTAATCCTCAGTATATCAGATCAACAAAATAAAAGTTTACTTGCCGTTACTGTCTCCGATCTGAGTTCCATTCCAGTAGAAAGAAAGAAAAAAAATGTGCTATATTAGGTAAGAATAATCTTGTGTACAAGCATCCTACAAGCTAAAAAAAAACAAAACAAAAATACAATTTCAAAACATGACAAAACAATGAACAAAATTAAACACAAGAAGACAAAACTTTTTGAGCATACTTGAATTAAAGATAATTATATAAAACAATCAATTACTAAATAAAGGTAAACTTGTTGACAAAACTAGAGAAAAAAACCTACACAGATCACATTACAACTGTTGTAATGTGATCTGTGTAGGTCTAGGCCTGATGATGCTCCGACAGGAGCGAAACACGTGTAGCTTTTAAGCTTTTTTAAGAAATTATATAGATTGGATGAGACCGTGACTTTGTGTCCTTACCTTTGTTTTTGTTTTCGTTTGGTCTCTTAGAGAAAAATGGATGATACGTTTCTAATTAACTTAGAGAGGGTAGACAAAATAGAAATGGGACGAAATTTACAAGGCTGATCCAAATCTCCACCCTTATGAAGAGGGATAACCACTGCTTCTTTTAAACATGAAAGAAAAATGCCAATATGTAAAGAATTGTTTATGGCAGAAACTAAAGCATTTAATGCTGAATCAGGCAAAAAGAGTAACAACCTCGAAGATATCCTATCAGCTCCAGATTATTTATGGTTTTTTGGGGCATTTGATTTCATTTTTTACTTCGGTAAGATCGACGGGATGAAAGAAAAATTAATGCTCAACCGACACTTGTTGAAGATAGTGTAAGGGATCAATGTTACTACGAATGCCCTTGAGCAAGATATTAGGTATATCACAATAATAGTCAGGTCTTAACTCCGGTTCAGATACTTTTCTATGGCAATGTCTAAAATCATTATTAATCGACCAACACTCTCTTTGCCTATTTGATGACATATTTAAGCGATCCCTATAATAATTAGATTTTGCTGCTTTAATTGTTTTTCTGTACAGACTACGGTATTTCTGATGATATACAAGGATATTTTCATTTGTGGTATATTTGCACAATTTAGTTAAAAAACGGACCATCCATAGGACCATTTATCTCAGGCCAGGGAAAGAGGAAGCCGAGAAAGCGTCACGGAACTACCGTGCTAAATTCTACTCTAAATTTGGAGGAAGCAAAATCAAGAACTACACTCACAGTCGAAAATAAAAAAAGAGCTGCAACTAAAAAGGTATTTGTTGACACTGACTCTGAATCGGAAAACAACCCATTCTTAATAGAAGACGACGAAGATTGTACTTGCATTTACTGTGTGGAAGAATTTAAAAGGTCAAAGGCAAAGGAAATTTGGCTGCAATGTTGTTCTTGCTCAAAATGGGCACAGACTGAGTGTGCTGGAGTCGACAAAAAAACTAAGACGTTTATTTGTGAACTGTGTTGCGATAATTAATTTTCTACAGAAATTTTTGGCAATATTTAATAGGTATGTCATTTTATCCACTTAGGAGGGTAAAACGAACTTTTACCTTTTTAAATTAAATACTTTAAAATGAGAATTTCTTTTTGAGTTTTTTTAGTGATTTTTATTTTGGAAAATAGAGTAGAGATGCCTGTATTTTTTTGTTACTTTTCTAGAATTAAAATATTTTTTGTTCATGGACAATTTTGAGTTTTCAAAACCCTATGTCATTTTGTACACCCTTCCCCTATTTCAATGGCTTGATCCCTTAATAACTCATAAGTACTCAATATTTCCATAAATATATAATTAGGAGATATAGAATTTTCAAAATTGAAAATCCCCTCCAGGGCATTTTGGGTATCTGAAAAAATTACGTACTTATGGTGGTCTTGGGATTCTAAACAATGCTTAAGGGGCCCATAGCCCAAAGGGGCCATATAGCCCAAAGTTGCACAGAGGAAATAGATACTTTATTTGGGAGTCTGAATTTTTTTAAATGTTTTTATTTCGGTAGAAAAAATCACACTCTGAGTTATTATTTATTATAGAACCATCAATGTATATTTGCTCACAACCTTGCCAACTATTTTTTTAGACTTTTTAGACAAACTGTGTATTATTTCTGAACATTTAACAGTACTTTTTTTAAATAAATATTTATAAATTTTACAGTTGATCTATTCATTGACGATATTCATGATCAGTTTTATTCACTGATGTCATATGACCTAAAAATCGTATGACCAATGTCCGTCGTCATCTTAAGGCGTAAAATGCCCAGAAACCTTCTCATCAATAATCTTATAGAAATATAATTATGAAAATTATAACTGAAGTGCAAAAAAAAAACAGATGACAGGCTGATTCCAAAATGGCAGATAGACACCATTATGAAGACCAAAATAAAAAAGCGGCCATGTGAACTGTCGTTTTAACGTTAAATCATATTTTAAGGTCCAAATGAAGTAAAATTTGCATCTGTGTTTATATAATGACCCTTTGTATGATGTTAGAGCATCTCGAATCAGATTTCCTTTAACGGTCTAATTTAATGTCGTAGAGCGAAAGCTGGACAAAGTGGATTCGGTGTTTTCAAAGGAAATGTTATTAAGGGCGACACAGCGTTGCTGTGGCAACTTAATAGACAGTTTTTAGTCTTTAATGAGGAAATGCAATAGGATAATAATATGTGTAATTTAAAGTTTCCATGTGGCTAGGTACGCACAGTGGTGCAAATTAAAATTTTACGAGGCAAAAGTAGTCAAATTTTCTTCTAATTAGGGTTTTTAGAGAGGTGTTTTGGAGAATCGCTGTAGGCCTGCTTTATGTCAAGTTTAAAAGAGAGTACAAGGGGCGATGCGCTGACTCAACTTTTCGGAAGAATATTTTTGCGATTTCCAGACAGTTGAGTCATTTTTGCTAGTTGGCAAAGAGCTCCAAGTTACCATTCTACAGGTTCTAATTTAGTTGTCACAGTTCTTTTTGCCTGTCGGCAAAGAATATAAAGATTAAGGTTTAACAGCTTGGAAAAATAGTCTCGTTTTTTCGAGGCAATTGAATCCCTTAAGACAAAAAGAGTGCAGGGACAGCTCTAATCTCTAATTCAACTGCCTGGAAAAATAATTTTGCATCATCCAGGAAGTTCAGCCAATTTAGTCAGCCCACAAGGAGAGTACAGCAATAGTGGCATTTATCCAATTTCTAGTTTATGAAAAATTATGTGGCGCGCGCACGGCTAATTGAGTGGCCTCTGGTTTATTTCATGTGGTGTTCTTTATCGTTGAACACATTTATTTTTATTATAATTTTTTTTGTCTGTTTAGCGAAAAATAGTTAGTTTTAAAGAATTTAAAGTATGTTAAAGTTGGTCTAGCTTCCCATTGCATCTACAGAAAACGGATATTTCCAAAAAAACAAGATACTTATACAATTTTCGATATTGTCAAATTTATTTTAAGGTTACGGATTTTAGCGGATCGAAAAAACGGTCGTTATATTAGTGTGGAAAAAATAATCACTGTTGGTTCAATGACATACTTTATTTTACACTTAAAATATAGGACTAAACAAAATCGTAATGCTAAATATAAGGACATAATATGGTGTTTTTTTATACGGCAGTCAACACAAGAAGACACTGAAATTAATATCGGTGCTCTTCTCTCCCGACTTCTAATTCGCCAATAGATAGGCCTAATATGCCTATACAGGGTGTTTCAGAACTATGGGATCAAACTTCTGGAGGTTGTTCAGTGTAACAGAAGAATCCATTTGAGTATAGGAACCCATGTCCGGAAATGCGTCACTACGCAACTACGACCCTAAGACGCGTTAAAATTTATAAAAAACATTAATTACCTAAATAGGATCTGCTGCATTTATTTTTACCTTTTGTACATGATACCATAACAACAATTGTTTAAAATCAACGCTTATCAATGTCAATTCACAATGTCATGTTAAGAAAAATTGTATAGCTTACAATTTTTAAAAATTTATTGCTAATAATGGAAAACTTTATCAATCAAGAATTGGCGGATATGCATTTGGCATACGGAGCAACAAACTGCAATGCACGAGCAGCATCGCGATTGTATCATGAACGTTATCCCGAACGACAGCATCCTGGATACAAAAAGTTTATTGCGGTTTATTGGCGGCTCGCTGAGACAGGCATGTTTAAGACTAAGATGCATGATACTGGTGTTACTCAAACCGTAAGAACGGTCGAATTTGAAGAAGAGGTGCTTCAGCGAGTTGCCGATAAACCATCAAATAGCACACGTGACGTCGCTAAGAATATGAATACGAGTAACGCTTCTGTCTGGCGGGTACTACACGAGCAATAACTTTATCCTTACCACTTCCAGAAAGTTCAAGGTATGACTGCGGCCGATTATCATCCAAGAGTTCAATTCAAGAAAGATGGAATCTGGATCACATCATTGCACAACCAAATTTTTTACGATATGTTTTGTGGACTGATGAAGCTTCTTTCACAAGAGGCGGTATTTTTAATAGTAGGAATAGCCATGTTTGGGACGAAGAAAATCCTTATGCAATTTTTCCAAGAAAATATCAGAATCGTTGGTCTGTTAACGTATGGGCAGGCATTGTTGATAATTATTTAGTTGGGCTATACCTTCTACCGGAACGGTTAACAGGACCTATTTATCTGCGTTTCTTGGAGGAAGGTCTTCCAGAACTTTTTGAAAATGTTCCACTAAACTTTAGACAGCAAATGTGGTTTCAGCATGATGGAGCGCCAGCTCACTTTGCTGTACAAGTACGCGAGTATTTGGCTCAGCGGTTTGGGGACCGTTAGATTGCCAGAGGTGGAGCAGTTTCTTGGTCTCCTAGGTCACCCGATTTAACGTCGCTCGATTTTTTCTTGTGGGGACATGTCCGGACACGGGTTCCTATACTCAAATATGGATTCTACTGTTGCACTGAATAACCCTAGAAGTTTGATCCCATAGTTCTGAAACACCTTGTATAAGAAGTTTTGTTTTGCGGTATTCTTAGAAATTGAGGAGCTGATATTAGTGGAACTTAAGTTAAAATTAATTGTCGTTACAAATTTTGGTAAGTTGGGCCTCAACATATCCTCTTGAAACTATCCAGACTTTTAACACCACTACGATTACATGTCTTTTGTGGTTGTTTTTCTTAATTTTTATCTTGAGATAGGATAAAAAATGTTACCGTTGGCCGTCAAACGACTTCACCCTTCATGATTCCACCCTTGGTTTTGACATTGACAACCCTTATAATGTCAGTCCTGCCTTGGAATAGCTCTGCAATTCTGCCTATAGGCCAATGCATGGGCAGTGTGTTGTCCTCCTTTATTATAACCATTATGCCCGCCATCAACGACCATTGATTGTCTTCCACTCAGATCGTTGATGAAGGTTCGTCAGGTACTTGTTTTTCCAACGTCCCTAAAATTGTTGATTTTCTGAACTTTCTGGTAACGGCTTAAGCGATTTGTAAAAGTCTCTATATATGTTTAATCGGAAATAGTCTTTAACGAGTCTTCGATAAATTTATGCTCAACTCTTTGTACATATTTTTATCAATGCAGCGGTGAAAGTTCAGCAAGTCTCCTTCGTTAAATTTGTTGCGTAAATCTTGGTCGTTTTGAATGTCGATAATTTTTAACTGCATTGACACTGGCGCATTTTCAACTGAAATTGTGAAAGGATTGCCGAATATGTCAAACAGAGGTTTCACTTTTTTAAACTCCGAAAAGCTGTTTTGAAAAGACAAAATATCTAGCTTTTCTACATAACTGAAATTAATCGCAGTTCTGTTGAATTTTTCAGACATTTTCTTATAATTCGGAAAATGATTATAATTTCCAGAATTCAATTGTGATCTGAAGAGTGTCAGTTTCCATTGAAAGGATGATACATGAGCGTATGGGATATCAGTTGAAGCCGTGTGTTCGAGACATTCAAATGATTTGTAATGTCAACTAAAAAAGCCAAATCACATAACCAATTAGGATTTTTAAGTTCCGGAACATCGCTTTGCTTTTCCGCCAGAAATATTCCAATTTCTTCTATTAAATTTATAAATCGTTCAATTGTCAATCCACGACTTTTGGATTGACATTGCCGTATAAAGAAAAATGTGACATCGTCCGTATATTTTATAAAAATAATAATAACGCAAATGCCGCCAGAGAGAAATATCGTCGAACCTTTCCTTTACGTGCCATTCCGGCAAAAAATACGTTTAAAAATATAGAACGAGTATTTTGCATCAAGAAAACTCTACGAAGAAAACGTCGGACAGTTCTTATCGATCCAGAAGAAGAATTACATATTTTGCTATATTTCGAAGGTAGGTAAGTTTTTACTATATTTTGAATACATTTAGATCTACGCTATCATGTTCGGGCTTTTGTCTCCCTCTAATTGCCCATCAAAAATGTTGAATTTCTTTTTAGAACACCCAAATCATTCCATAGAAGATGCCAGAATTTACTTTGATCGATCGGCCAAAAAAATTTATTTAACTTTAAAAAAGTATAAATATTTTGCTTATCAAATATTATCTGTTCAAACTTTAAGTGTAGAGCAAAGAAATAAACGGGTGGAATTTTGTCAAGAGATGCTAGTGCTAAAAGAAGAAGATAATAACTTTTTTAAAAAAAATTTGTGGACCGACGAGTGCACCTTTACAACCGCGGGCATTTACAATCGAAAAAATGTCCGCTTTTGGTCAAGAACAAACCCCCAAATAACAAGGGAAATTAAGTTTCAAGGGCGACAATCTCTACATGTATGGTGTGGAATTTGAAATGACCAGGTCTTAGGACCTATTTTTTATAACGGCAACTTGACGGGAGAGAGATGCCTAGAGATGTTTACTTATCAAATTGAAGCTAAACTTGAAGATCTACCCATAAGGCAATACGAGCAAATAGTTTGGCATCAAGATGGTGCCCCACCGCATAATGTGTTGCCTGTTTTGAGATTTTTAAATGAAAGATAGTACCTGTGGATTGGACGAACTGGGCCAATTCGTTGGCCACCAAACAGTTTAGACCTGACACCTTTTGATTCATTTCTGTGGGGTTACCTGCAAAATAAAGTTTACGAACAGAGAACTGAAAATGTCGAGGAGCTTCGCAGAAAAATTATTACCGCGATAGATGATATTAATCAAAATCATAGACAATTTATAAGCAATACAATACACAAATTTAGCAGGATTATATAAACTGTATTGATAATGGTGGTGGTCATATAGAGCAGTTATAGTTATAATTACGACAATTACGTCTAAATTAAAGTTTAACAATTGTTAAAATAATGTATCCTTGTCAACAAAAGATGCTAAATATCACCTTAGTAATAATAAATCTTCTGTTTTTATTGTTTCTACTCAATTCATTTATCTTAAAAAAAACGTCAAACAATAACAATGCAGCGCTTACCAAGATCTTCAATATATTATTTTTTTAAAGTTTGGAGCCCGATATTTCCGAAACGGTTTAATAAAACATAATTAAACTATATATATTTGAAATCAGAAAATTCGGCTCTTTTTAACTATGTAGTCATATACAGGGTGTTTCACAAGAAAAAACTGATCACCTGTCAAAATTTGACGTTTCTAAACGAAAAAAAAAAATTTGATATCGGATTCAAAAATTAAAATCCCAAAATTTTTGTATTAACATTTTTTTTAACTTTTCGCATTACCCCTGTAAGGGGGGGAAGGCAATATAGGAAAGACACTGTACAGTAGATATGCTTATAAAATGAATGCATAAAAATATTTTTAATTTGTTTCGGAGGTAATCGCCTCTCGGACGTAAAAAAGTCAAGAAATAAAATTTGCTCTAAAATGAATGGGGATTATAAAAATAGTTCTTATTTTACGAAAAATCAGTAGTCAAATCAAAAATATTTAGTTTACGTTATTGTACGAACGCCACTGGTTAACTTTAAAAAAATGTCCTATATCAAAAAATGGCTATTGATACTCAGAGGGTCCTTGAAAATCTGGAACAAAAACTAAATTAAAAGAAAAACATTGAAAGGCACTTTAAGTTTACTGTCCAGCAATTCAGAAAACTCAATCGATTTGTTATTTAACGTTTTCTCAACATTTTATACCTAACAGCAGAAATGTATTGCTGATTTAGTGTTTTCTAATGTAAAAACTCTCCGTGTACTAAAAGCAACTGATCTGCTTCTTAATTCATGCATTCACCACTTTTCCTTTAAATGTCACCTCAGTTTTACAGTGTTTGAAAGTCACAACTTCTATGATTTGAGAAACGCTTAAACTCAACATGCAAAAGTGTGCTAGTACACTTGTTTGTAACAAAAAATATTTAATAAAAACCATATTGTGAAAAATAAAATGTACCTAACTTAAACCTATTTAGAGAAATCAAATTACTTAACAATATTTACGTGACAATTGGATATGAAAGACGTTATTAGGATTGGCTTAAGAAATAATAAATTCCACAGAATGGTCAAACATCACTTTTCAATTGAGTGATGTTGGTGCAAAAAACTCAAAACACTTCATGTGACTTAATGACATATTTCGGTTATTCTGTCTAAAGTATTAATACTTTAGGAAGTATATTTAAATATACTTCCAAAGGAAATAAGACATGCTAGCAATTACATGAAAATTAAGAATAATATTTATCTAAGGTTGTTCAATAATTTTGAAAGCATTAATTTTGTATCTTTCAATAGTTGTGACCACATCCAACGACATCACTTTCTTATATGACCAACAGATACAAACTGATAGATTGATACGGTCAAATAAACCTAATATAACAATAAGAAATGGAAAGGATAAACCATGCACCATAATACTGTGATAATTGCATGGTGATATATAACATGAATATTAAATTTAAAAAAAAACAAGGAGCAGTCTAGCTGCCTGAACCCTGCTAATCCACTGTTTAAAAAAAACCTGTTATTAATCTGGATTTTGGAAGTTTATCTTGGAAGTACACTGTCAATTGTTCATGCTTCATTTTTTATATTACATTTAATATTCTTATTATTCTAAGCGCCTTCTTAATTATATTGGTTTAAAAGACCCTAAAACACAAATTAAATCAGAACCTACCATTTAAAGGCACGTTTAACTCACCAAACCTACTTGGAGTAATTAATTCACTGTTTAAATTAAAATTTATGAGGCATTATTGTCAATTAAAATATGGGTTTTCTCGATTAAAGAAAATGAACGTCGTGAAGAAAACCCTCGTCTTACCTCTTTCTTTCTTAATTGAAACTCTTACCTTTGCATGTATCGATCCTTAACAACGATCACAATCAACATTAAATTGGACAGAAGGGCAACGAGGAACACGATGACATAAATCCCGATCACCGTGTATCTGTTTTGCTTCATGGCCTCATAAATCTGCCACTCGGTCAACCCCTCCGTTGAATTATTCATTTCGAATCTGAAACAAATAATAGAGAAAAAATTTATTTCAGGAGACCCAACTGGATTTACATGGGATCCAATTCAGGTTTAATTATATATAGACATTAATTTGACCCTATTATTATCCACAGTGTTGTATTTATCCAGTCAGTAATGGAAATTCAGTTGATGGTCGGATTAATTGGATTAGGCTGGTTCGTTTCATTTAGAAAAGTCTCGCTTTATTTTTCGTGTTTCTGAATTAAGCACATTACGGGGTTTTAATTATTTTTAAGACAATGGTAATTGGATATTTATTTAACCATTTGAAGGATTATTTAAAATGTTGTATGTATTAGTGTAGCCTACAATAAATTCAGTTTATCATTAAATTACTTAGATTATTGGCTTCCAAGCGGGGAACAAAATTTAAAATAACTTCTGAAAGTAATAAAAGTTCAAATGTAAAATGCCTGGAATAACTTTTGAATTCACTACGCAATTTTATATTAGAAATAAGAAATATCTTCAATAGGTCAAGTTGAAAAGAAGACGAAAGGGAGATGCAAGGAGAAATATCTTCAATATGTGTGGAATAAAATTGAAAAATTACTCAAAAAAAAATTATCGAATAAAATTGACTTTAGTTACTTTGGAAAACCTAGAATAAATTGGGAAATAGCTCTAAAAGTGTAGAATTAAAATGTGCCTGGAAAAAAAATGGAAATAACTTTAAAAACCTTATGTAAAAAAGGCGTTTAAATCTCTAAAACCCACCATATCAGTAGATTTGAAAGAATTATTTCAAAAACCAGGAAGAAAATTAAAATGGTTTTGAATGCCTGGAATAAATTCGGAAATTGCTCTAAAAGTCTGGAAATAAAATTGCTTTATACACCTCGAAGATGTACATAACTACAAGCTGAAGGAAAGTTGAAGTAGTTGGAGTTTTCAATTGACTCAAAGATCTTAAAATGTGCCTGGAAAAAAATTGAAATGACTTAAAAAAATCTGAAAAAAAATCCAACATTTCAATGACTTTAAAGGAGTCACTTTAAAAATTAAAAAAGGCTTTACATTAGGGTGGAGCGATATTTTTTATCTTTAAAAATTGACGTGCCTGATACGTAGAAAGTTGTGTATTGCAAAAATAAGTAATTAGCCAAAAACTTAATTTTTTGGCTGAAGTCATTCCACCGCCCCACCCCTTTCATTCTAATTTCTGGAATATTGTCCTTAGGGCGGTGGAAAGACTAATTTTTGTTCATAACAAAAAAAAAATTATAATATCATAATACATCTTTTCCCCAGTCAGCCTTTTGGTAAAAAAAAATAATTAATACAAAACATTATTTCGCACATTACATGAGCGGCCATTAATCGGTTACTTATACCACAGATTTAACTAGCTACGCTGGATAATTTTTAGATTGAGTTAAAGATACTTAAAAATTTTTTTTTCGAAAACAAAGCCAGATATGAAGATAATATAAGATACGAAAAAGTTGTATTTTTAGTTTTTTAAATACAAAAATAAATAAAAAGCTGCAAAACAATTATTGGCCTTGTTTTTTTCTCAACAATAAGCATGTGGTGCCCACTGACACGACACTGGACCTAATAATTTCAATCTAGTTACAGCTAAATAAGCGTCTTATAACTTCAAATAACTGCACCAAATTTCAACCAAATCGGTTTAAGGATAGTTATAGTATTTTTAAAATACCGTTATTTTTTTGAACCTTCATCGCCCTGTATCTCAGAAACAAAGCAACTCCAGACATACGTTCATAGGAACTTTTTTTCATAAAACGACCTAACGATTCATCCTCTATAGTTTCGTACCGTAGTTAGGAAACACCCTGTATATTAAAGATTACCCTTCCCACACACAAGCTGTGGAAAGAGCCGTAAAACTGGTGACTGAGGTATCTACTACGGTTTGTGATTATGAAAGAAGAGATGAAGCAATAAAAAGTAAATTAGAGTCACGGTCCATTATGCCAAAATTTGAGACTAAAAAAGATTTTCCTTCAAAGTAGTGTTGCACAATGATTACTATATTTTTTAAATAAATTTTTGCTTTACAAAACCATAATGTGTGTATTTTTATTCTGAGTTATTTATAGGGAATTTGGTCGGTGAGTTGTTGGAATATGAAAAAAAAACATCAAAAAACCTCTTATGCCCAAGCATATTCTTCAAACCAGGTATCATGATACTTAAAAAAAATATTTATATATATGTATACACCCTGTGGCGGTGGAGAGGATGCTAATAAAAAAAATAAAAAAAGCAAAAAACTCCTTATTCCTAAACACATCTTTACCCAAGTCAGGCATTTTGATTGTCAAAAAAAAAAAAAAACCTACTACTCTCGCTCCACTCTACTTTACATGCCTAGAATAGCATTATAATTTACTAATTATTTTTATCCTAGAAATAAGAAATTGCTTCAATATCTAATAAAAGTATTTGAAATCCCTGGAATAAAATTTTTTTCCCAAAGGCTGGAACAAGAATTTTTTTGTACTCCTGGAAAATATACATAAACGAGGCGCAAGTTTAGAATATCTTCAAATGTAGGTAACATCGATAAACTGTCTTCTAGTATCTAAAAAAAATTACTTTAAAATTCTGTATAAAAAAATTAAATTAACTACTTGAACCAATAAACCATTTAAATGCATAAAAAATATCAAAAATTACTACAAATGCCTGGAATAAAATTGGAAATTATTCCCTTTCAGGCTTTAGAATTTTTGGAGTTGGGTTGGTATGTGCATAATACCTTTTTTTTGTTTTAATACTCTTTAAAGTTTAAATAAATTGGTTTCGTTGTCCTGAAGATGATTAAGTAATACGATAAAAAACGCCGACAATTTTGTAAATTAATAATACGTTATTCCTTTTTTCATTTTTCTTTAAAGCAAATAATTTAATTTTTAATTCTAACAATATTGATTTTATCTACTGATTCGGATATGTGTTGTTTTAAACATTTAAAGAGTATATTAACGTAAACAACCGGGGAATTTCGTAAATTGTTTTCATTAAAAATTAATCGTTTTCCACACTCTATTATTAAAAAATAACACAAAAAAATTATTTCCTACATCAAACTGCAAATTTTTATTAACAATAAGAAAAACATTCGGGTTGGCCGTAAAGTAGTGAATAAATTCAGTATCTTGTAATTTTTTTTTAAAACGCTCGGGTTCGTAGGTTTTATTTTTGTTTTTGCTAATATTTTTTTTAAATCGCAACCCAATTTTTTATTGCATTTTTGGATTACCCTAACAACATTTATCAATCTTTTTTAACTATAAACTAAATTTTTCATGTAGCATGTGCTATATAGCCACTGGTGGCCAAAAGTAGATTGAAAAAGTAGTGGCCAAAAGTAGTGGTTTTATTCAATAATGCGTTGCATAGCCTCTATTTCTTCTCACTTCGACCAACCTTTTGGGCATTGACCTAATTAAATTGTCAATATAGGACCTGTCAATGGATATCCAGCATGCCTTCAAAGCTTCAAAAAGTTCCTGTTTATTTTTGACTTTTTTACATCGGATCTGACGATCAATGTAATTCCAAATGTTCTCGATCGGATTTAGGTCCGGTGACTGTGACGGCCATTTGATAACATTAATTTTTTCTTAGGTCAACCATTGCTTAACGACCTTGGATGCGTGTTTCGGATCGGTATCATGTTGAAAGTAGTGGTTGAGTGGCATAAATTCATCCGCGTAAGGTACCATAACATCCTGCAGTATGTACCTGAAACGATCCATCGTGCCTTCTATCAAGTGTAGTGGACCCATCCCATAGCCCGAAAAACACCCCCACATATTGATGTACAAGATTCTTGTTCTTGTCTTATTCTTGCTAGCAAGAACAAGGCAAGAAGTACTAGAGCAAAAAGCAAGACAAGACAAAATTTACTTAAGCAAGAAAGCAAGAAATTTTGCAAGAAACATGATTTCTTGCAATAGTTAGTAATAAAAAGAACTATACTGTCAAGTAAGTATTTTTTTTTAAATATTATTAAACAAAATGAGTTAAAAACAAAACAAAATAAATAAATATTAGATTTATTCAAAAAATATAAATGAACAAAATGGGTAACAAAATAAAGGTTTATACAACAAAAAAAAAACATCAATTTTAAGATCTAAACAACAAACGTTCAACTTCTACAGTTATAATACAATTTTTTTAAAATAAACAACACTACATTACTAATGAGTTACTTATTATATTGGGTATTACGTCACTTATAGCAAAAATCAATTTAGAAATCTTTTATCTCACACGCTCAACAATTATTGAAAAGAAGAAGAATTCAATAATTGTTGAGCGTGTGAGATAAAAGATTTCTAAATTGATTTTTGCTATAAGTGACGTAATACCCAATATAATAAGTAACTCATTATGAATTCGTCACAACAATACAGATTTTACTACATTACTAGTAAATATATTTTTTATTATTTTTATGGTACTTAGGTACAGTGCTTTCACGATGAAAGAAACAAATTTATTTAAAATTCAGGATTTTGTTACTGTAAAAATTTTGAGACACGTTGACTTTTGGGTTTTATCAAGAGTTTCTGGCAGTTTAAAATTTGTATACAGGATGTCCCAAAAAAATATGCATATTTCAGCATCTTGTAGATATTTTGAAAATTTTGACAAAAATATGACATCAATCATATAACACATCAAAATTTTTTAAATTTGTGTAGAATTTAAAAATAAATTGATATTATAACCGTCTCACTAATAAACTTTAAGACTTTTTAATACCTTTTTTTGGACACCCAATTATTAATGATGTCTTTGAGAAGTCTCTCTGCGGGAGTCTCTCTGCGGGAACTTGCCATAGTACCTAAAATGTCCTTTGCCATTTTGGATAAGTTGGGGTAAGAAAATTCGTGTTTATGCCACCATTCGAGAATATTTGTATTTTCTTCTGCCCTCTTAGAAGATAAATATTCGTCAATTTCCTGCCTCCAGATAGTTGGTAATAAAAATAGGTCTTGTTGAGATGTATTAAAAATTTTTCCAAAATCCAAATCGAAGTCATCGTCATCATCATAATTATTGCCTTGAATATATGTAGATGTACTAGGTTTTGAAAAATCTGGATTAATCCCCTTTGATTTGTCCTCGATTACAGTATAATAGTTATTTTTGTAAATTTCTTCAAATTGTTTCACAGCAGTTTCCTCTAAATCTTTGCCCCAATCTGCAAACGAAAAAGCTTCTTTTTTTAGACGCGGATCCAAAATAAGGGAAACGCAATAAATCCAGTTGGTTTTTTTATAATGTTTTAAATTTTGTCCCTGGCTTTTTGTAGAGCTAAAATAAATTTTTTATCCATGGGGCTTCGATCATTTTATCATTAAGTTAAAATGACCATTTTTCTTATTTATCAACTAGTAGGTTTATACCAACTATAATCATTGATTGGTCTCCCCCAAGTTTATCAGACAAACTTTTAAAAGGTTTTAAGTATTTTACAAGATTTTCTATCAAAAGCCATGTTTGTGCGTCAATTTTATATTGAGCAAAATATTTGTTTGTATCACACATAATAGTTAAAGGAACCTTATCTTTTAAAGCCCAGTTAAGCATTTCGTTTTCACATCAATTATTGGTGATGAGTTTTTTAAATTTACTGTGCTACAACATAACTTAAATTTATTTTGTTGTTGTTCAGATTTTTTAATTTTTTTTAGCATAATTCTAAGGTTATTTGTAATGTTGCAATTCTTCATCTGTGCTAAATTCGTCGTCACTATTGGACTCATTGTCTATGAAATTATTGCCATTATTTATAACTTTTATTAAGTCCTGAACAGCTAAATTTAAAACATGAGTAAAACAGATAAAGTTTATATTTTGTTGCTCTAGACCCTCAGTACCACTTATTAAGAGCGATCGTGTTTTTAGTTATGAGACGGGGGAATCACCGAATAAAATAAGTTAGTGAGTGATTCCCCGAAAAAAGCAAGAACAAGAAGTGCAAGAAGTCTTGCCAGCAAGACAAGAAATTAATGTGCAAGAAGTTTGCAAGACAAGAAGTAGTTTTACTTCTTGTTTTGTTTAACAGGACAAGACAAGAAGTTGCCGAGCAAGGCAAGAAATCTTGCTTTTTACATCACTACCCCCACACCATCACGGAACCACCTCCATGCTTGACTGTGGACACCGTATATTTGGGATCATACCTTTGGTTCACAGGACGCCTAACATATCTTTTGCCATCCGAATTAATCAAATTCAAAAGAACTTTGATTCATCACTAAAAATAACCTTTTTCGATTCGGAGACTGTCCAGTGACTATGTTCTCGAGAAAAAAGCTCAATCGCGCCCGTACGTTTTTTAAACTTAGCAGTGGTTTCTTTGCAGGGCGTCTTGTTTTTAAATCACTATATTGAAGTCTGCTTCTAATGGTACGGCAACTAACTGAACCCACACCTTTTTCTTTCAAATGCAGCTTGATTTCTTTTGAAGTTGCGAATGGGTCAAGTTTTGCTTTTTCCAAAATTAATTTGTCAACACGACTAGTATTCTTCTTTGGTCGGCCAGTTTTTTTTAGAGAAATAACACTTCCACGGAGATTACATTTTTTTATTATTTGACTTACTATTGCCCTCAAAAGAGAAAATTTTTGAGCAATATCCGAGCATCTTAATATCGATCGATAAAGTTATACCGTGGCATTGTAAATATTTTTCAAAACTAATAGTAAGGAAAGTCAAATCAACAGAAACCAACGCATAAAACTCAGAGACTGAATAAATATGTTGTTTGTCAATCCAATATTGGCCACCTAGCAGTCAAACAAAATTATTGGAATTTGATAAAAAAAATATTGAGAAAAAGTGCAAGCAATAAAAATCTATGGAATTTGTTTCTTTAAACTATGTTGTTTACATTTTGACCTGAACACTAATAAGCTCAACCGGGTTTTCCTTTGCTAAATATATCCATAAAAATGGAATTTGTCAATCTACTTTTGGCCACCAGTGTCCAAGCGTTTTGGAGCTTAATTTAAAAAAAGTCATGAAGAAAAGGAAAAATAAAATAATTTTGAAAACGTTTTATTCTATCGAAAACAAAGCTTCGTAAATTTAAAAATAATTTTATTTCGGCAAATGTTCGAAATATTGTCCTTTAGTCAACTGACAATATCCTAATCGATCTATATAAATTACTGCTGCAAATTTCGAACTATTTCGGGCGCTATTCGACACATTTCTTGACGAATGCGTTATTTTAAATCATCTCTACGAGAAATGTAATAAACTAGCGAATTCCGTTCTCTTTGGCTAAATTTCGTGGTCGTTCAGAGACGTAGGTACTTTTATTATTTATTAATTTAATTTTTATGGATTAAATGCCTTTATTTGAAAGAGATTAAATACTAATTTAATACTTTTAATCCTTTTGTATAGATAGGGAAGGCCAGGGCAGGTTGTAACAATTTATGGTTTATTTTTATTGTAGCAAAAACTTTTTGTCTTACAAATTCCGTATTTTCCTACCATATTCTACAAACCATTATAAATGTTATAAGAGACCTAATTTTTATTTACTATAGTATTATTTTAAAAGTATCAAAAATAAATCAGGCATGATTTTGGTACAATTTACCCCGCCCTTGGGGTAAGTTGTACCATTTTGGGGGTAAGATCTAACATCGTTTTCTACTTTAGAAAACTAGCTCAAATTATAGTTAAAACAATGAGTATCAACATTTTGCTTAACAGGAAAAGAATAAAATGAAAATAGCTACAAAATAAACATTTATTTTTATTAAAAAAAACATGTAATAGACTAACAAAAGAAAACAAAAATAAAATTCTAACAAAATGTCAATAATATCATCTTCTTATAAACATTTTATTCGTCGTCTGAGTCACAGTGATGACATATATAGAATTCGAGATCACCGGGAGTGCACTCATCGTGTGCCCACTGCTTACATGTTTTGCATTGAATCCATCCTTCTCCTGGTTTGCTATTAGAAAATTTCTAGCAGCAATCAATGCAAATTGTATCGTCTTCATCAGATTCATCGTCAGAAGATTGAAGAACCTTTCTTTTGGCTGCTTTAACCTTTGGCGCCAATGCTTTTCCTTTTTTTACAAGCTTTGCTTTAGTTTCCGACTTTAAAGCCTCCAGTTCGGGCGTATCAGTTAAAACAGCAGACTTTCGTTTTTTCCGGCCTCTAGTTGTTTGTTTTTTTGACGCAGACTTTGGAAATGGTCTCACTGCTGCTGGAGAAAAACTCAGCATCGAAGTAATTTCACAGGAAACGTGATTAGGTGGTACAGCATGAGAGGTAGAAGGCAAGTCTTAAATTGCAAGTGTTAAACCAGCCAGATGAAGAGCTTCATTCTGAGGATTAGCGGGTAAAGAACTTTGATTTCCTAAGGCACAACCATCATCAGGTATGAGCGGGACATCAGTGGGTACTTCTTAATGTTAACGATCTTGTACGTATCAGTTACACTGGATGGCAAAAAATCATCTTCCCTAAAAATGTTCCTGTTAAGTGGTTCAATTCCAGTACATTAAAAGCCTTTGGTAATGTTATTTTGTGAAAGTGCTAAAGGAAGTGCCTCACGAGCAAGTCCTGGAATATCATATATTGTCATAGATTTTCCAGGATGATTACGCATCCAGGAGTCTTGTTGGGATGTCATATATTTTTTAAGGGACCATAAACTGACCGGTCAAGAGGCTGGAGGCGATGGGACAATGAGGTGGAAATGATAATAACACAACTCCATTTTCTCTGGCAAATTTAACAGTTTTATATGCCACGTGAGATTCATGGTTATCCAGTAGTAGTAGGATGGGTTTTTCGGTAGAAGGCCGAACATGTGAAATAAAGTGTTGAATAAATATAAAAAAGTCATCCAACCTGATCCATTGCCAGCTCCAATGCACCCTGGGGGACCATCTCGAATAAAGTGATCCTGAAAGCGTTTTCGAGGAAATAGAAACATCGGCGGGACGTGGTTACCAATAGCGCTTACTGCAATGCATAGAGTTACTAGAGCCCCTCTTTCACTGGATGTTATATCCCCAACTTGTTTTGTGCCTTTTTCGGTTATAACTTTTCCTAGCCTTTGAACTGTAGTCAGCCCAGTTTCATCCAGATTCCATATGTCAGATGGAGTAAATTGAAATCTGTCTCGGACATTAGCAAGTTTGTCATAAAACAAATCAACATTTGTCTTATTAAAGTTTGTCACACGTCCAATACTGTTACCTCGGGAACTCGAATGGATAAATTAGGATGTTTTTCAAGAAAATTCGTTAGCCAATCTTCGCCCGCTGTCTTATTTTTAGACCATGACTCAGGCACTTTAACTTTAAATACCATAGCACAATCATAAGCTAATTTTCTTACCTCTTTTGGAGAGAGACCAAAATAAATTTTTGCGCACCGCTTAATATAAAGCTCAAGTTCATTTATTTGGGCATCTGTAAATATTTGTTTGTGTTTACTATACCCAAACTTTTCTAATGAGACATGTGTAATATTATTATTATCGTTTTTCTCTTTAATTTTCTTACCATATCTGCTAAGTGTTACATGACAAATTTTAAGATCTTTTGCTACTGATCGAATGGATTCATTATTTAAAACTCTGGTTATAGCTTCCTCCATATCTTCTTTGGATGTGTCGCCCCTACTTGTCTTCTTCTTATAGTTTCTCATGCTAAAATTAAACAATAAAAAACTATTTTCTTAACCGTTGCAATTTTTGGGGTAAGTTGTAACACGGTATAATTTGCCCCGAGCTAAGTGTTTCAACTTACCCCAGCTGTAATAATCGGCAACACTGTAAAAGTGCAACTATATACCCTAACAAATAGCACCTCAACTTAAGTTGAACAAATACATGCAAAAATATATTCAAATTATATTCCTACCTTCAAATTTTACTTTGACGTCACAATTTGCCTAAACTGCACTTAAATTTCATACGGAACGTACGCACTCTTCGAAAGTTGGTGGTTGACTGAGAGGCCCCAAGGCCTGCTTGTATACGCAATACGAGATTTGCCGAGTAGTGCCGATTTAAAATTCGGCTACTGTTTCAACTTACCCCGTGTTGCAACGTACCCCGGTCTCCCCTACCTCTTAATGCTTTGTAGCATGCAAAAATGGGGACAGGTAATATATACAGAATATAAATACTTTTAAGTCATATTTTAAACGTTAGTGTTCTCAGAATATTACTATAACAATATTAAAAAAATGGAGTTATTTAGTCCAACGAAAAGATGTTTTAATAATTCTCCAGTATCACTGAGTGAAAAAGTTATTATTTTAAATGTACATGATTGCATAAAACACGATTACCCTAGTTTTACTGTGCAGGAAATGGCTGAAAGATGTTCTCCAATGACTGGAATTGGAAAGTCCACCATTTTCAAATTGTTGCGAGAAGGAAAAGTAGCAGGTCAAGTGGAATCTCCCAGGCAAAAGCCAGGACGACCAACAAAAGTCCTTGATGAAAATACTAAATGTGTGATTCGAAGAAAAGTGCAATCTTTTTATTTAAAAAGGAAATACCGACCCTAGACAAAATTTTGATGGAGCTTGGCCGAGATAACAGTATATTCCGTTGATAAATAGAAAACTTTTATGGAAAACTTTAAGGAATATGGATTTTGCCTGGGAAAAGCATAACCGCAAAGCACTTTTACTGAAGAGCGACGAAACTGTTTGCTGGAGACGAAAATACAGTTTCTTATCTTGATGAGACGTGGATTAACGAAGGTTATATAGTCCAAAAAATGTGGCAAGACAAAAATATAACCAGTGCTCGCCAAGCTTTCATAGAAGGCCTGTCCACGGGTATTAAAGTGCCTTCGAGAAAAGGAAAAATAATCACACATATTGGAAGCGAAGAGGGATTTTTAAAAGAAGGTCTGCTAACGTCGAGTCGACTCGCACAGAAGACTCAGACATTTTCGAAGACTATTTTGGTAAAATGATAAAATTTCTTTTGGCTAATTCGGTGGTGGTTATAGATAACGCAAGCTATCATTCACGGCGAATAGAGAAGACGCCAACTTCATGTTGGAGAAAACAAGAAATCATCGATTGCCTGACTACAAAAGGTATTTTGTTTGAATTTGATAAAAAAAGAACTGCTGGCCATAGCAAACTAAGACAAAACTCGTTTCATGAAATATGCAGTGAAAGATATAGCCGAAAAATATAATATAAGTGTGCTACACGACTTTTAAAATGAAAGATATTAAGCTACTGTTTGATCAAGCCATTAAGGCCCCCCTAGACGCTCAATTATATTGCACAATATTATATTGGACAATATTGTATTGATCAATATTTTTTAACCTAGACTATGCAATATTTTTGTGCAATGTCCACATCTGGTTAGTATACAATCAGAAAGCACGAAGAGCAATTGAATTATGCCTAAAAAACGAAGAGCCTGTTTGGCAATAGTTTTATATTGTTCTTCTATAAAAGAGCCAAAACGGCGACATTGGTCTAAAGATTAGTATCTTAAACGATGTGAATTTACAAGCGAAAATTTACTGTGCGATTTAAAGTTGAGTGAACCGAATGATAAAATGCTTTTTGTTAGGTAGATACTACCCTTACTCTAATAAAGTACGTTACAAAAAACGCATAAATAGTTTATAAACGTTAATATTGTTTATATAGTTTAAAGCATAATCTATTATTAGTAAATCTTTTTTGACGACGTCACTGGTAAATATGCCATCTGTCGGTGGAATCAACATTGATTGAGAGCGATTGAGCGGCGTTGCGATGTTGTTGCCTTTTTCTCTAATATACGTTATCTGCATTCATTTGACTTTTAATATTGACTTCTTTATAGAGTATCCTATCATAGTTTATTAAAAAAATGCTTCATATTTTATTAAAGGGGGACCGCAGTATTGTATTGTGCCTGCAAAATAGGTGACAAATTTTAATGATATTATACAGTGTTTTTGTGCCCGTAGTTCCACGGCAATGCTAGCCTTTCAATGGGCCTTACATTATTCTAAAATATTCTTACTATTTCAGTCCAGATCTGTTAACTTAATTTGCACACCCCCCCTTGACAAAGCAAACTTAATCAACCCTTCCAAATAAAACCAGGTAAGACCAATTATGGATATCTCCTATTTATCGTAATAGGGTAAAATCGCTAACATTTACTGTCACATGTTATGTTAGTTTATAGTGATTTTTGATAACTTGGCAGCACTTGATTGGGTACACTTTATAATGAGATAGGATAATAATTATAATTATTCTATTACATATTTATTCACATCTCAAAAGTGCACGTCATGGAAGTTAGCAACAGAATCAGCAACGAAAATCAAATTTTTACAATCGCTCAGATAAGTTCTGCACGCTATCTATTTTTTTGCATACTTGAGGATTAAATCCGATTTTAAACATCTAAAATAAAGTTAAGAGAAAAACTATAATTACATATAGACAAAATGAGTGCAGATTTGCATTTTTTTCGACATAAAAGATAAATGTTTGTAAAATATTAAAAAACTTAACGATAAATAAATAACCAAAAAAATCACAGTAATTGTTAAAAATTTTGTTATACCTTCAAACTTGGCATATAAATGAAAGATAATAAGATACACAATATATCTCACGCGTTTTTTCAGGGGATGAAGGGGTGTAAGCCATCCCCAAATAACTTTAAAAATTATCTTTCATTTATATGCCAAGTTTGAAGGTGTAACAAGATTTTTAACAATTACTGTGATTTTTTTAGTTATTTATTTATCGTTTATGCTGCAAAAAAATTAAATCTACCTCCCTTTTCTTTATATATAATTATAATTTTTCTGTTAGATCTTTTTAAAAATTTAAAATCAGATGTAATCCTTAAATATGGAAAAAAACATATTGCGTACAGAACTTGTCTGGTCGACTGTAAAAATTTAATTTTAGTTTCTGATTCTATTGCTAATTTCCATGACGTAAAAGTGCTTCTTATTCACCAATAATCCTAACCGACAACTACTAACCATCAATTGTCTATGTCAATGTCTGACATTACATTAATAGGCAATTTCAAAGTATATCATGGTTGTATATTGACAGGTTAGACTGATTTGTGAACCAGAGAGCATTTAACGCACAGCTTAAATCTTGTATAATTATACTGTGCCTCGGTAATAGATATATCTTTCACCTAAGCTAGAAATTTTCGAAAAGGCTTATGGATGAATCGATAAGAAGTAAGATTTTTACAAAAATATATATGCTTATATTGTTCCTCTTTTACACATTATTGGTACACAACGGAATGTATGTTACGTATGTTGAATGTACCTAAATTAATAAATATTATACCTTTAAAAATAAAAGTTCTTTTTCATAAGCCACGGAGACTAAAAAAACATACAAAAGTTTTGATAAAGGAATAAATTCAATAATAGTAATAATATGTTTCTAGGTCGATCCATGCTAAACAGGGCACCTCGGTTTCGTGGGAGACGATCAGGTATTGTCCCGGTAATTTATGGACAATCACCGCCTCCAGTTTTCCGAAAATAGCCCGTCAAGGCGTCAGGTCTTCTCAAAAGATCTCTAAACTGATTAAAATTGTCTGAGTTTTTTATATTTGTAGGCAAATTGATATATACAATCAAACCTCTGTTAAAGAATTGAGTTGAGCATTTGGACCCTATTACATCTAAAAAAATTGTCATCTCTTATTATTTATATTCCGGCAGCATTTGACGTTCCAATTCAAAAATAAAGAAATTGACATTAAACTTAATTTCTTGGCTTACATACGTCATATCTAGAACACGTAACATGTATAAAAGACAATTACAACTTAAGATTAGTCTCATTGCCCTGTTCTGCATTTTTTCAAGTCGATCCATCCTATAACGTGGCAAGTTATACAATAAAGTGAAGCAGTACTATAGGTGGGGAAGAGCAATAGCATTATTAAGCAATAATTTTGTGCGCAGCGGCAACTTTTACCAATTCCTGTCAAGAAATCGACTTTGTTTGAAAATTTCCTTGTTACATGATCTGCTTGCACATGAAAGTTCAAGTTGGCGTCTAGAATTGTGCCCAAGTATTTAATTTCGCTTCTGTACGAGATTCTCTCCCCATTCACAAACACACTTTTTTCACTAATCTTCATATCTCCAACATTTAGAGAATCCATCCTAGACTTCTTACCAAAAATACAAAATTTCGGTTTCTTTGCATTTAAACTCAATTTATTATCGCAGAGCTGGTAGAATAAATTAGTTAGTTCAATGTTTATGTCCTGCTGTATCTGAACGATGTCTTTGCCCACTTCATATATCATTATGTCATCAGCAATAGCACTACTTTACACTTTTGAGTTACATGTACCATATCATTAATATATAATAAGAACAGTAAAGAGCCTAGAACTGTTCCTTGGGGCATACTATATTTGATATTAATAATTTCAGATAGACTACTCCCTTTGAATTAATAAAATTTGATTTTTTGAAGCCAATTTCCAAAACAAAAAACAAAAAGGCAAGCTAACCTACCTCATAATGGTAATTCTATAGACTTTCATAATTTTAAATATGTATCCGTCCTTTTCTTAGGTCTTTCTTCTTACCAGATTTCCAGAGTATTGAGAAATAATTGCCAGACGAAGATTAAAGAATCTTTTACTAATTCTCTTGGCTCGATAAATAATTAAAAAAAATTACTTCATATCCAAAATGGTAGTGTCTATAAACTGAAATGTGCAGTCTGTCCTGCGACATATTAGAAAAAGAAAAGTCACCTTCAACAAGAATTTAAGAACATGTAAATAAACAATAACATTTTGGACACTATCTGAATTCTTTAAAATACAATTTCGTCTTATTTCGTATCTACAGTGTACTCTCAACCTGTTCTTCAAGTCAATGTTTAAATCCCAATTGAGCTGACTCTATGACTAATGAGTTGATTAAAACTACTTTGCAGTATCATATGCTGTCTACAGGCCTTTATTTGACACAATACATGTGAAAATAAGTAAATGCCTGGTAGGTTAGCAACAAAATTTTATCTTCCTATCGGATCTCTCTTTCTAACATAAGGACTGTCCCCGTTTTCCCGAGCTCCATTAATACCATCAAATCTATGGATGGACGACACTTATACTCTCCCTTACCGAAAACCCCTATTTCTGTCACTTTGATTGATGTTTCACACCCTTTACTTTCCACTCTAATTACGCCATCATTTATATACAAAAAAAGAGTGTATTTCTAAATTTTAGGAGTAGGAGAAGCCTTTTAGGATTCGTGGCGAACGAAGGGTCTCTTCGCCAAAATTAAATAAAATTCTCGGTGAAATTAAATAAATTTCACGTGTAAGCGTGTGGAAAAGGTCACGTCAGCGTATGGTCGTGTCGCTGAAAGAGAATGATAAGAAAGGAGATGAAAAATAGTGGTGCATTATCTATCTGATCGTTAAGTAGCCGGAAAGTTTTTCTTATGTAAAATTTATGTTCAATTTACGTTCGTGTTTGTCGTAAGGGCCTTTTATCATGAGAAGAGGCCCTTTTAACATGTCTCCAATTTGATTATCTCGAGTGAAACTTAAACGGCGGTTATTTGCTTGCTTCAGTTTTCATGGAATGGCTATTTTAATATTTAAAAAAGAAAACAATTTTTTATAAAGTAGACGAAAAGAAGACCAAACTGCTCAAAATTTCTGTTCATCTGGCCTAATTTTTTACCAGAGCTTCTTTTCGGCATTAGAAATCAGCCCTCAAAAGTCCCGATGAATCCAAGTAGAGTACACCTAAATAAAAAGAGTAATTGTAAAAACCAATTTATTGTTTAGACATGATTGTCCATGGCAGTAGCCGCAAATGGGAGAGCAGTAGCCGCAAATGGGAGAACACTAGCAACCGAGTTTGCTACATGTCCCCGGTTAGATCCACAACCTTTCATAGATTGTGTTTAATAAAACAGAAGCAGGTGGCAAAGGTGTTTGAATTGTTTGTAATCAAGATCCATCCCCAATCTAATTGGTTAAAATTCTTACTAAGCCATTTCTGGACTTGATTATAAACACGACATAAATGTGTTTAAGCTGCACTAAATGTGGGTCGTCGCCTTAAAAGCTTAACAGATTTAACGTATTTTGTTGATTTTGCCAAGTAATTATGTCGATGATGGTTAGGAGGTTTTTCGCGTGGTAGCATCAGCTAATAACGCTTTGATACCGTTTTGCCTTTATTATCTGGAAAAAATGCTTCCTTATTAAATACTTGAGTTGCATCTCTGATGTCACTTCTCTTTTCAAATTTTTTAATGGCTTCTGCCTTACCCTTATTAAAGAGAGTAGATATCGTGTCACATCCAGTCAAAGCGTGCAAAAATAAAATGATTTAACAATGACGTGAGTATGGAAAATTTTGAAAATTTTCATCATAGAGCATCTGTACTTCCATAGATTCTCCCTGCTTGATATTCAGTGTCAAAGTCAAATTCTTTTAGCTACTTGATCCTCTGGATTTTGCAAACTAAAGCTCGAAGTTAAGCTAAGAGTTCGTAGCGGAAACTTCCTCTCAAAGAGGTACTTTTAGAAGTGGCCAATCGCTTTTACAACAGCTAGCAACTCTCGGTGAGTGACGTAATAGTCGCGCACCAGCTTGTGTACTGGTAGTGACTTACTAAAATAGCTAATGACTTTTTCTTCTTGGCTATCCTGGATTTAGGCCAACACATCTCTAAATGCCTTAGTCTCCTTCTTTGGTCTGGCTTTAGACCGTTACCCGATCACGATACTAGGTGATTCTTTCGGAATGGCTCCCGGTTGATGTCCATAGGCGAAACTTGTTATAGTATTGCTAAAACTGTAGAGCAACTCCATGCTCTGTTTTCACAGCACGGGGTAATCATTGACAATCATTCATTACTTTCAGCGCGTACAAATATCTTTCTGAGTGCTATCCCTGGACCAACAATCTCGTCATGCATTGCAGATTCGAACATGGCTGCTTCACCGTCCGTGGTCTTGGTATCTCTATCAAGCTCTCCACAATGATCTCCTCATATTCTGGTATCAAAACTTCCGGAAGTAAGACTCGATCACTGTAATCCCTCTCATGATGCAAAATAACTTCCTTATCGTCCATTTTCACTACTCCTTGCCTAAAGCTTAACTCAAAGCCTTGGTCTCCATTACGTTTGTCCCGATGAACACCTTATCCTTAATCTCAGCCACTATCGCAGGATGTTCAAAAGTAAATTTTTCTAATAGTGACTTTTGTTTCACCATGAACATTTGCTGTCCCTCGTCATTTTGATTGTTGAACCATAGCTGCGAATTGAATTATGTCGGGTAGTATGTTTACTCAATACAGGTCAAAGATTGCCCTCGCGGATTGATCTTCTTTAGTTTTCTGAATTGGCGGGAGTGCAACTAGCACCTTCTGGATAGTGTTTTCTCATGTGACCTGGCTTGCTTCATTTCCAATACTTTGACTTCCGGTCCTGGCGTCCTCCAATCGCCTCCCTTATCATTTGCTTGACCGATTCCTTAAATTTGTCCTCTCCTAGAATTACTTGCCGGATACGAGCCTGGCCCCTAGTCGTGTTCTTGGCAGCCTCGAATTCAAGGGCCCATTTTAATGCCTCTACTAGCTGAGGTGGATGTAGTAAGGTCTGCCTCATTTCGCCATCGTGGTGTCCATCCAGGAATTCTTGGACTGCCAAACGTTCCATGATGCTTTCCGAGACATCTGAATTGTACGTCAAACCAAACGTGTAATATGAATTGAATGGTCGAAACAGTGGGCTGCCAAGGCAGTTATGCATATAGGTCTCCTAATGGACCCGTCATGCCCCACCGGGGGTTACCAGAGCCCAACGGCCTTAGAGAAACCGATAAGGCTCTCTGGTCTGAAGGACTTAAAGTCACTCGGTACACTGAAAGTGTTACCCAAGTATTTGAACCTAGCGCGCGTGAGTGCTGGGCACTCCCCGACTACACGGTCAATGGTTTCATCCTCCTCACAGCACCATCGGCATTCCGGGTTGTTCGCAATACCGATAGTATGGAGATGGCTTCTTAAGTGCCAGTGACCGGTTAAAAGACCTGTCACTAGCCGAATTTCGCGTCTCTTTAGGCGTAGTAGATTTTTGGTGAGACAGGCAGAGGGCCCACTTATGTGCGCTTTGGCCTGTCTCATACCAGGGGACTCAGTCCATCTTCGGTGGGTCCACTTGTCCAGCAGACCCGTCATTGACGAGACCGCAACGCATTTGGCGACACCAACTATGGGTTCCGGCCCCATCGGCACCTTCGCGGATCCCAGTCTGGCAAGAGAGTCCGCTTCCTCATTACCTGTATGGCTTGCGTGGCCAGCTATGCAGGTAGCTGGACCCTGCATCCAACCTGCACCAGTTTTTTCAGGACTTTTATGCACTCTAGTACAAGCTTGGAGCTTACCTTTGCGGCCGTGATAGCCTTAATGGCAGCTCTGCTGTCCGAGCATATTGATACGACTGTATTGCGGTGTCCGCAGCTTAGGATTTTCTGTCCGCATTTTAATACAGCAAATACTTCGGCCTGGAAGACAGTGGCGTGCTCCCCCAGCGAGTATGCCCTACTGGTATGTGGGATCCCACCACAAAGCCCTGATCCAGCTCTCTTATTCATTCTGGAGCCATCTGTGTACCAGATGGTCTCCCTATTTAGCAATGCAGGTCTGTTGGAACGCTGCCACTCCTCTCTACCTGCAATGTGCGTCACGAATCCCTCGCAGTCCACAGTCACTGGAGCCATGCAGTCACTGCCCATCAGAAGGAGAGGACATTCCTGTATGGCCCGTGACCAAATTTTTGCATGACCGGTCTCGCCAGCACCTAGTTTGCCGAGGATGTATAGCCTGTACGCAGTCCTCATTGCCTCGAATTGCACAACGAGGTCCAGAGGCGGAAGACTCAGCAGAGCCTCGAGCGCTCTAGTTGGCGCCGCGCCGTCTGCATGGAACCCATTATGCTGAGACATGCAAGACGTTGGACTCTGTCCAGTTGAGCACGAATTTTTGCTTTCTCCGTACATGGCCACCAAACGATAGCCCCGTATGTGAGAAGAGGTCTCACAATGCGCGAGAAGATCCAGTGGAGGATCTTGGGAGACAGACCCCAGATATTGCCGAAAGCCCGCCTGCAGGCCCATAGCGCTTAGGTGGCCTTCTTCATTCTGGTGTCTGCATGATCGTATCAGGAGAGTTTGGGATCTAACGTGTAATATCTAACGTGTAATATCCCAATCCTTAAATGACCAACCATTTGCCTCTGCAGCCCATTTAAATTAACGTTTAAAACATTCCAGAAAAGTAACATCAAATTGAGGCGATTTGAGACGCATCAGATCGGCATCAATCCAATGTTGCAATTTTGATTTCACCTTTTTTTTATTCTTTTCTTCATTAATAAGAGAATCTCCTTTTTCAGTAAAGAGGATTTCCAACATTTTTTCTTATTTTGTTAAATTATAATTCTCGCTTAGTGTGGCGCAGTTTTCTTTCAGTTTTGCAGTTTTTTCCAGCAATTTACATTCTAAGTTCGTACAATTTTCCAGAAATTTAGCTTTCAAACCTTACAACTGATGCAAGGCCGATTTATTTTCCATTGTCCCTTTCCTCCAGTTCCTTTTTCAGCTCAGCAACTTAAGGCAACTCAACATTAGCTGTGAAAACAATCCAAAATCGTCAATTAACTTATTTACACACTTCACTATGAAAGTACGATTACTCACGACTACCGTCAATATTCCAAAATTTGCTTGACTGAAATGACAATTGACTCCTGTCGATGTTGCGGCTCCTTATATACTCGGCAAAACGCTGTTCCGGAAGATTCCCGCTTAAATTTCGAGATGTCATGCGGTGTACCACTTGTGTCATTCTGGAATGACTGAATAATTTGAGATTTACAATTAAAAGTTAGTGTTGAAAGTCTAGCATAAAGCTGATCAATACTTTCTGCCCTATCTTGCCTTGACTGTCGGAAATTGTATAGTTTGAAATTCTGCGTTAATTTGAAGTGAAAAATGATTGTTTGACTTTAGTTTTGCGTGATCATATTTTAAAATTTCAAGGGGGGGCTTGTAGCTGAGCAATTTGGTGTGTTATTGTCCGCACACAATGCAGTAGCATTGCCTTTGATCATTATTCCTGAAGCAATCAAGAAGTAATAAATCCTCTTAATCCATTTTTACCATCTTACTCCTACATTGGCTTCATTCATTCAGATTGAATATTTCTGTTGTCCCCAAAGTGTTTTCCATATTGCTGGGAATAATAGTCGTCGACAGACTGTTACCAAATAGTGACATTGATTGAGATGATAATGATAGACCAGACGCCAAATTTTGACATGTATGTTAAAATATTTAGATAATTAAAGTCTAGGAGACCATGAATTATATTAACAAGGCTCGGAAAATGCATTTAATCAGTTTATACAATTTTAAATTCACATGTGGTATATCAATTTGACATCGGAAAAAATCAAAACAATCGGAAAAGGTTGACATATTTAATTATTACAATATTATGTTATAGATGTCAGTTTCTGACATTTGTATGTTAAAATATTTAAGTACTAAATATTGATATTGGCAGACCAGACGTCAACGTTTGAGATATATTTAATTAAATTGTAGAGCAAGAGAGCTTTAGATACCAAATGTTTAAAAATAATTTACGTCAACTGGGTAAATAATAATTAAAAATACCACTGTTTATTGAGTTTGGGTGCAACAACACTAAAATTTATGCATATTATTGTTTATACAATAGAATATTTCAAGACGTTCCTGTTTAAACAGACAAAGATAAATATACACCACCCGAGTGTTTATTAGGCAACGGATTCCGAAAACTCCCGATTCCCGTTTAAAATGCACAAGGAATATCCACGGGTTAATGAATATTAATTAAGGAGTTGAACGTGGGAATTATCCCTGGAATTAAAAAACAGCTTAAGGACGTTAATCCCGGGAGCAAATGTTGGTTTTGCGCCCTTATTATCAGATCAAACAACATCATGTTTTTTTTAATCAAGTTTTTTTTTTCGTGATTTTAATAAAAAGATTTAGCAGTTACGCCATTGTGTCATCATCACAAATCACAACAACAAAAACAAACTAAAATTTTTTCTGTCCCTCCTTTTGACTCTCGAGATAAAGAGAACCATCATATATATACGTCTCTTTTATAAATATCCAGAAGATTCACTTTGGAAAAATGATAAATTAGTTTGTGTAAACGTCATCATAAAGGAAAGAGGAAAGAAAGCAATTTTATCATTTGATCTATACAGGATGAGTTTTTTCAAGGGATTTTTGATTGATTAAATTTCAGGGTTGACAATCATTGATAAGCTACCTATTTAGCGAAGTTGAAATATAGTCCGCATACCCGATTTTGTCCTAATTTTAATATAGTCGCAAGTGGAAAAAGAAAAAGAGTGGAATATTTATATAAAAAAAATGTTAGAAACGTTAAAAAACTAGTGCAATTGAATCGGAAAAAAGTGCAATGTATGAGGCAACTAAGAGGATAAAAACTGGTATAAGACATAGACCAGTTTTGGAAAGACCGCGTACGATTTGCGGAAACAATTTAAACGCTTTAGTGACATTACGACGACAAAATCCCAGCATAAGGTTTCGAAAACTGGCCGGCAGATTTAGAAATCAACGAAGAATAAATGTGTCCAGAAACTGTCCGCATTGCACTGAAAAGACAAAGCCATATATTAAGGAAACTCTGCAAAAGCAACGAAAAATGGAGTTTTTCAATGGACGATTCCAGCAATATTTTTAAATCTGAGAAGAGTTGTTTCCAAATGGATGCAAACCATGTGAAAACCCTGTCAAGAGAAAATGTTACCGTTCAAATTTCCCACTAAAATAATTGTTTGGGGAGCAATATGTCAACAAGTGCCACGCCTCTCTGTATAGTTAACAGTACAAAGTATTGGGATATTTAAATTTTTTTTCTTAGAATGGGTTATCTAAATACGGGTTATGGGTTATCAAAGTGTTGCTTTGTATATTAAGGGAATGAAGGGCACTGAAAGGGTAAAACAAAAAACGGTTAAGAATTTTAATACAGAGCAAAATTCCATTCATTCCTGTTTTTTTATTGTTGGCTGGTGACCGTGTATTTTCATAGAAACTGTATGACAGTTGTACGCCAAATAAATATTGTCAAGTGTGAAGTGTACGAGCAAAGTTGCGGTTTTCACAGTGGTAAAATTAACGGAACGAGAAAAAATAGAAATTCTGTGCATGGTTGAGTTTGGTGATAGAACACGTACTCAAAGAGAAGCTGCTCAATTATTCAATGAAATCCATCCTGATCGTCCTCCGATATATCAAAAGGTGAGTAGAATAGAAGCTAAATTTAGAAAATTCGGTCATGTTAGAGATCTGCCGAAATCTGGTCGTCCTGCTCGAGATGAAAATGAACAACTTGACGTTTTGCTTTCTTTGGAAGAAAATCCATGCACTCCTCTGTCGCAGATTGGGGCAAATTTACACATGGCGAAATCTATAGTTCACCGAATAGTTAAAAAGCACAAATATCACCCCTACAAAGTTATTCCTGTGCAAGAGTTATTTGATGACGATTTCGATAGGCGAAATGAGTTTTATGAACGCTTACAAAACATGTGCAATCTAAATAATTATTTAGTAACAAATATTATTTTTTCCGATGAAGCCACGTTCTGTTTGAATGGTAGTATGAACAGACAAAATTGTCGATATTGGGCAACAGAAAATCCGCATTGGATGATGGAGTTAAACACCCAGTAGCCTCAAAAACTAAATGTGTGGTGTGGAACAGTGCGCGGAAGAGTAATAGGTCTCTTTTTCTTTGAACAGACTTTAACGGGACAAGTATATCTCGATTTTCTCCAATTTGAATTAGTTCCAGCATTACTAGCTTTATTTCCAAATCCATTGGACTCAGACTAACCTGACGAAAAACTAATTTTCCAGCAAGATGGCGCTCCTATGCACTATGCTGCCACTGTGCGTACATTTTTGGATGAAACCTTTCCCAATCGGTGGGTAGGAAGGAGAGGACCCATCGAATGACCTGCTTGGTCGCCTGACCTTACACCAATGGATTTTTTTGTGGGGATACCTCAAGTTGAAGGTATTTGTTAATAGGCCAAATAATCTAGACGTCTAAGACTAGACGAAAGCGAGAATTCGCAGAGAAGTGCGCGCCATAACTCCGGAAATGATTGAAAATGTGCAATGGGACTTTATTGATCGCCTGGGATATTGTCAAACCGTGAATGGCAACCATTTTGAACATTTAACTTAGTTTTTGTTCTTTTTTTATTTGTTACATGAATCGTCTTTTTTTCGATAACTGTTGACTTTAGGTATAGGACATGATGCATGAAACATACGTAGAATTTCACGCGAAGTTCAAAGTAGAAATAAAAAGAGGTGCTTTCACTTGAAAAAATGAAGTTAATGGTCGTAATTTATTTTTGAGCAACGCTGTATATACAAAGTTCACGTACAAAAATGTGCAACTTAAAATAAAAATCGACGGGTCCGATTTCTGGGAATCAAGTTAGATCCCAAACTCTCCTGGCACGATCATGCAGACACCAGAATGAAGAAGGCCACCTGCGCGCTATGGACCTGCAGGCGAACTTTCAGCAATACCTGGGGTCTGTCTCCTAAGATCCTCCACTGGATCTACTCGCGCATTGTGAGACCTCTTCTGACATACGGGGCAATCGTTTGGTGGCCATGTACGGAGAAAGCGAAAATTCGTGCTCAACTGGACAGAGTCCAACGTCTTGCATGTCTCAGCATAACGGGTTCCATGCGGACGGCGCCAACGAGAGCGCTTGAGACTCTGCTGAGCCTTCCCTTCTTTGGACCTCGTTGTGCAATTCGAGGCAATGAGGACTGCGTACAGGCTATACGTCCTCGGCTAACTTCGTGCTGGTGAAACCGGTCACGCAAAAATGTGGTCACGGGCCATACAGGAATGTCCTCTCCTTCTGATGGGCAGTGACTGCATGGCGCCAATGACTGTGGACTGCGAGTAATTCGTGACGCACATTGCAGGCAGAGAGGAGTGACAGCATTCCAACAGACCTGCATTGCTAAATAGGGGGACCATCTGGTACACAGGTGGCTCCAAAATGAACAACAGAGCTGGATCAGGGCTTTGTGGTGGGATCCCACATACCAGTAGGGCATACTCGCTGGGGAAGCACGCCACTGTCTTCCAGGCCGAAGTATTCGCTGTATTAAAATGCGGACAGAAAATCCTAAGGTGCGGACACCGCAATACAGTCGTATCAATATGCTCAAACAGCAGAGCTGCCATTAAGGCTATCACGGCCGCAAAGGTAAGCTCCAAGCTTGTACTAGAGTGCATAAAAGTCCTGAAAAAACTGGTACAGGTTGGCTGCAGGGTTTAGCTCGTCTGGATACCTGGCCACGCAGGCCATGCAGGCAATGAGGAAGCGAACTCTCATGCCAGACTGGGATCCGCGAATGTGCCGATGGGGCCGGAACCCATAGTTGGTATCGCCAAATGCGTTGCGGTCGCGTCAATGAAAGGTCTGCTGGACACGTGGACCCACTGAAGATGGACTGAGTTCCCTGGTATGAGACAGGCCAAAGCGCACATAGGTGGGCCCTCTGCCTGTCTCACCAAAAATCTACTACGCCTAAAAAGTCGCGAAATTCGGCTAGTGACAGGTCTTTTAACCGGTCACTGGCACTTAAGAAGCCATCTCCATACTATCGGTATTGCGGACAACCCGGAATGCCGATGTTGCTGTGAGGAGGATGAAACCGTTGACCATGTAGTCGGAGAGTGCCCAGCACTCACGCGCGCCAAGTTCAAATACTTGGGTAACACTTTCAGTGTACCGAGTGAGTTTAAGTCCTTCAGACCAGAGAGCCTTATCGGTTTCTCTAAGGCCGTTGGGCTCTGGTAAACCTCGGTGGGGCATGACGGGTCCATCAGGAGACCTATATGCACAACTGCCTTGGCAGCCCACTGTTTCGACAATTCAGTCATTCAAGATATTTAATGTAATAATTTACTACTACATTTTATTAAATTCAGGTGTCAAATTTTTGACAGTTATTTTGGCAAATAAAATAATTAAATGTACATCATCGTAAAGGTCTTGAAAAGATAAGAGAGGAAACCAAAAACCTTTTTTTTTTCTAAGTTGAACAGATTCAGAACTACAGCCTCTTAAATTAAAAAAAAGTCAATTTTCAACTATTTTTGTTTTAAAAATAGTTAAATAAAATATGACGTATGATACCTTAAACTTTTTCATTTTTTGTGTAGAACCTAAAAATCAAATAATATACAGGTTGTTCCATTAAAAAAAATATATATCTTGAAACACCCTGTATATCAAGCAACTAATTTTAAAAGATACTTCCGGGACGCCTCTTATATTCCAAATTTCTTTTACCCTGTAGTTTAGCCTTAATATTCCGTGTCGTATGTCGTGAAGAGCCCTGAATATTTATATTTCTTAATTCACCCTGTATTAAATTTAATTACATACAATAATAATATTTTACCAAATCTTTAAGGCTCCTGTTAAATGTGTATACTTACGAGATAGGTGCCCGTCTTTAAAGTAATTAAATAAATATTGTAGTCTTGGTACTTCAAAAAAAGGAGGAGGGTGGTTAGAGGGTGGCTTTTTTATATATGTAAGGCATAAATTCTTCAAAACATAGTAACTTTTATTGTTTTCATTGGATTGGGACAAAAGCAGGCCAAGACTTTTTGCTAGCGACCATAATAACACCATATAATTCTATTTGCAATTAATAAAGTTTTTGGAAAAATAAAAAAACGCAAATGTCCGCAAAATGTGATATATTTCTTTCGATTGTAAACATTTTGAAGAGCTTATATGAAAAAAATTATAAAACAGTTTTGCACAGTTTTTTTGTAATCCTTAGATAAGAAGAATAAAAAAAATTACCAGTTTTTTAATTTTTTTTCCATACTGCCGCTTACTAAATTTTTATTTATATTTTAAAATGTTGTTTAAAGTTCCAATAATAACTCAAAAAAAATTAACCTTAAAAGAACAATTACTAATAATTAAAAAAATAAATCAAAACTAAAAGCCTTAATATAAACAAAAATATTTTTCTTTTTTTCGTATTTTTTTCTTGTCGAATATATAAATAAAAAAAAATAAAAAATACTTTTATCGTCTTTTATAGGTATTTCCCTAAACTGTAAATTTTGAATTTTGTTCATTGTACAAAACACTGTGCGTCGTCCGTCGTCCGTGATGCGGTACTAACGCATCGTGTATCGCCTCCCATTTAAACCTTTGTGTTGTCGTACCAATGCGGTACCGCTGCGTTTCTACCGCATCCGTTAAAACCGAATCGTGTATACCCGCACTAACTATGCATTAGGGTGGAGCGAAAAAAAAATTTTTTGAAACTTAAAATGCCTATATGCGGAAAAGTTGCGTTTTGTTATCACAAATTGGTGTGCAAAATTTCAGATATCTACGACGTCACCTTTGGCTGCCCAAATGACCTTGAAAATTGGCTTTTTTATATTACGCGGGCACGTAACAGTCTCTATATAAAATTCGCTGTCCGACTTCCGTAAGTGTTCGTTTTTAATCGTATTACGCTTCGAGACAATGAGACGAGGGCGATTTAATGTGTAATTCTTTTTAGTTGATGCTGTGGTTTCATACGCGCCGTTCGAAAAAATTGAAACTACTTTGCCTGCAATTACTCCAAGAGAACTTAGTACCGACCAGCAATACCTTTATGAAATCTGTACTGCAATTTCAACAGGAAACATTTCTTTGAGTTTTTCGCAGAGAGGGCCAGGAAAATTGAATCATTCCAGGTGGTTAACTACAGCCAATCGAATTTTGAGATTATATGTTGGTACCGAAAATCCATCAACAAATCTTAAAATTTTAACGCAATATATCGCACATGTAATCCAAAAGTGTCACTATACGAAAAATGTAAATTTTTCAGGAGAGCAATTTAATGTTTTCTGCAAAATGGAAAGATAAATAACGGTGATTATATTGATAATAAATGAACGATTTTTTTATCACAGTGAACGATGTTTTGGCTTTAACCATTTTACTAAACAGAAATGGAAATTAAATTCTTTTATTTATTTATTTTTTAGTTTTTTGATTTATAGTGTCACTTTTCCATTTATTATCTGCAATATTTTTAGAATTTGTCAAAATTTTTTAAAACCATAAAATTAAAAAAAAAAATAGAAATATATAGAAAAGCATAATATTATTATATTAAATGAAACATGAAACATTTATTTTTACACACAACTGCTTGAACAAAAAATGATGTAGGTAGGTACTTCTAAAAAATATTTTTTATCTTAACTACTAACTTAACTTAAACCGACCATCTAAATGACCACTTATGCACCGCGAACTTAACCATAGCTTAAAATTTAAACCATCACTGTTGTTTTCCATTCAAATTCATACAAAATAGCTGTCGTTTACGTTTAAATTTTAAACTACGATTAAATTTACACTGTGCCAATAAAACTTTACATCACTGATACAGAAATGGCACTAAAGCCAAATTAATGGCTATAAAAACAACTGCAAAAACAAAAAATTAATTCCTAAAACAAAATATTCAAAAACCTGGTAAATACAACATAAACACAACTTTAAATATGGCCAGCTTCCATTATGAAAAAACAAAATATTTTCGTTCGGTAAATTAAATATAGTGGGTAATTACCATTACAAAATATTATTATAAAAGGAGTGTACATAGCATTGAGGTATTAAGGAATTTTCAATAAGACTTTTGATGTCTTGTTTTTTCGATCGGACAATTTTAATATTTCTGTGTAAAGTTTATTTAATTAAAAACTTTTGCGATTTTGACGTGTTGAACGAGGCGCCGAACAACTAATTTGCTTAAAAGTTTGGTCACTGTATGAAGTTTTGTAATATATTTAAATTTGGGTTTGGCTAAACCGTCACTAAACAAAAAATTTCACTATTGCTCGCCACGAGCGTATTAATATTGCGTAAGCCATAATGACACTTGCGACATCTAGAGGTCTCTAATGTAATTATTCAAGATATTTTGTATAGTGACATTGTTGCCGGTGTGGTTCGGAAGAGTTTTATTGTAAAAAGTACATTTTGCAAATATTTTGTATAGTGACACTTTTGGATTACATGTGCGATATTATGAAAGTGTATGCTGTTTCATGGTTTGAAATAAAATCTAAACCTTCCTGTAGGCATGGCAGCAAACATGTTTTTGGAATTATTCAAAAATCCAGATTTTTATCAGAAGAAATTAGAAATATTATTGATCCTGTCATTCAAAGAAACGGGTACTTCGCTCACCCAGAAAACATGTTGTTAGCTATGCTCTCTGATAGTAGAAAAGCAGTAAGAGAATTAAGTTTAAGAAGACTGCTAAAATGTAGACAACACAAGCCATTAGGACTAAAAGTACGTGAGTTTAGGGTACCCTTATTAAATTTCAAGGCCACAGACTACATTGACCTAATTGATTGGCAGTCGATAACAATTACCAAGCCTCCCCTTACAGTGTCGATTTCCGATAGCAGCCTTATGGAAATTATCTTAGAAGTTCCAAGTGAAATTGACATTTTAAAGTTTCCATGCCATTCACAAGCAGTGGAACGTTGCGTCAAATTGGTAACTGAAGCATCAACTGCAGTCTGTGGCTTTGATGCACGTGATGGTTATATAAGGTCCAAAATAGCTTCTAGAGTCGCATTGCCAATGTTTGAAACAAAAAGTCAATATTATAAAGTTTTAGAGAACTAAAAAAATTATGAGCATATATAGTGGTGAAATGCGGGCGAGCGGGCGGTTGGAACTCGAGTTGCAGCCTCCTCCACGTGGTGAGTTCTGGGTTATTTTCTTTTAAAAAAGTAGTTTCAATAAAGTTTTAAAAGGAAATAAGCGAAGAGCTGCATAGAAATTTGGAAAAATGTTGATTTTTTTTAAATATTCATGCCTCGTTGGGCAGCCAAAGATAAGGTCACACCAAACCCAGATTTTGCGCAGTAATCAGCGGTTTGAAAAGGCAACTTTTTCAAATATAGGCATCGCCATATCTCACAAATAAAAAAAATCGGCTATTTTCACTCCACCCTACTATGCATCTTTTAGAACTTGGTTGTGATATGTCTAATGTTAACATGTTTTAATCTATTTACGTGTTTTTTTTTTGTGTGTTTTAGACTTATTTTAATTAGTAAATTAGAGTAACTGTGTTGTGTTGTTTTGATTTTAGTGACATTTTTTTTTTAATTTTAATTATAAACTATACTTTATGCTTTGTTTAAGATATTTTTTTTATGTTAAAACAATAAAACAATATTTGATTTGATTTGTTTTAGACTATCCCTAAATAATGGTAACTAAAAGCAATATCGCCCTGTCTGGTTTGAGAACCTCTTCGTCTGGTATAAAACAGAAAACTTTACATCTACAATTCTGCCGATTGATCTCAAAAATGCTGTAAAATGTAAAAATCCAAGATGCAAATTGAAGAAAAATGTGACCTATGTTTGTGTTTTACGGGTAGTAATAATTGCCTCAAAAGTTTTCATTTACGTTATAATGAGTAGTGATTTAGTCCCGATGTCCAATGTACCGGACATCTTTTTTTTTTACTTTTGGGTAAATAAAAAATTTCCACAGAAGTCAGTGACTGTACTAAAAGTATTAAAACAGCTAAATATTAACCTCATGTTACTTACTACCCTGTATTTAAAAAGAAACGTCGGGTCGCAATTAATTAAAACCGCATACCTAATCCTGTATAAAAAAGGCAAAAAATAAACCATTTAAATTGCTCGGGAAATCCGAAAACTTATATGAACATGCACTTTAAAAACAAAAACGGTTTTCCTCGTCCTGTCTACATTCGAATACGAGCAATATCTCCAACGTCAATAGAGATTTACGGACTTTCATCGCCCAAATCCGCTTAAAAATTGCATTTTTCAGTTTCCCACAAAACGTTCGCGGCGTTTTGAACATTTTTTATTCATGCTAGTGTTTGTATACAGGGTGTGTTGGTTTTAATTATTTCCACTAATGGCCATCTCGGTCTGATTAAAATTCTATTTTTCAATTTAAAACATCAGAGATAATTGTAAAAATTGTTTAAAATATTTATATTGTAACGAAATGCAATAATACATTCCTACTCTTACTGCAAGAATAATTTTTTATATCAGGAACACACCTTTATTGACATTACGTCGAAAACTCTAAATTGACTCGCGTTGACTGTCGTTTAATTGTTTCCAAAGTAAACAACAAAATTAATTAAAACTGATTAAAATGTCACGAAAGGTGATCCCTTTTAAAGATTCATGGAATATTTTAGAAATGTTTGAAATTTTCTGCAACAGTGCAGTGGATAGAACTATAAGTAATACCAATCATTTCAAGAGAATACTGTCAGTCAAAGCAAGCAAGTAATAAAGAGATATAGAAAATATAAATTACAGGGACACACAAGACTATATCCGAAATTGGGAGCCAAATACGATTAATAAACTAGATGAACTACTTAAAACTGGTCACTATATAAATAAATATGACTTTTATTTGAGTAATTGTTATATTAGGAATAATATTAAAATAATTCTTAATATAATTAATATTAAGAATTCGCACGACACTTACTGCATGGAGCTTACTTCTTACTTCTTACGTGTTACTGCATACCGTACGGAATTTGTGAACCCACATTAAGAGGATATAATTTATAGTGTAAATGCTTTAGAAAAATCTAGGAGCATCAAAATATTGATTAATTTTTTATCAGATGTCCGAATTATATCATACAAAACATTGGTCAGAGCGACTGAAGTATCAAAGTCCCGTTTAAAGTCGTAACGACTAATAGCTAAAATTTCATTTTCGACAAGAAAATTATACATGTGTAAATACAATACTTTGTGAAAAATCTTGCCAAATGCGGATAAAATACTTTTTTAATATTTATAACTTTATAATTATTCGAATGTCATTGAATGATGAAGATTTATGAACTTTTAATAGCGCTTTCTAACAGAAATTTTTCATTGACCAGGAAAATATTTGGCCTCTATACAGCAATTGATAATGAGACATATATACAGGGTGTCCCGAAAGTATTGGGACATAGAACAGCAGTAGATTCCTTATACGTTAAAATAATGTGATTGAGGTCAACTTGCCTCATCCTAACTTTAATAGTCATTGAAATACAGGGTGTCAAAGTATTATTTGATTTATAGTTTTTTTCTCATAGGTCCTGAACCAATTGACATACTGACATGAAATTTAAAACATACGAGTCTTTTAAAAAGAAAAAGAAAATTTCGTATACAGTTTTCGATAGAGGGCGTTCGTTGCGTTAGTTTTTACTTTTTTAGAACTCCTAACTTGTTTTTTTAGCCCCGTGAATCAGTTTAAAAAGTATCCAAATCAATTCCTTTTTTAATTTTACATAAAAAATGTATACCTTATTAAAGTCGCTAAGAGCAACCGTTTTCGACATAATCACCATTTTTCAAAAAAATGTTTAAAATAATATTTAAAAATGCCTGTTCTGGGCCGTCCAAAAAATATTTCCCAAGAACAGAAAGAAGAAATTTTAGTCCGCGTAGCAGAAAATCTTGGGTTAAGAACCAGGTGAATAGCGGCAGCTACGGGTGTAAGCAAATCATGTGTTGGTAAAAGTACTTTAGAAAGAAGGCCTCTATCCATACCACTTTACACCAGTTCAGTGTTTGATCCCACAAGATTTGCCATCTTGCCAGCCAGAATGCAGTTTTGTCGTCAGTTCAAAAATATGCAAAACTCGGATTCAATGCTTATTAGAAGAGTGTTATTCACTGACGAGGCTACATTTACTAGCCGCGGCGTATTTAACTTTAGAAATGCTCATTTCTGGGATACTGAAAACTCCCATTCAGTTGTCAGTCGTCATTTCCAGCATGAATGTAAAGTTAAGATTTGGTGTGGTAAACATATAAAAGGCCCCCATGAACTACCACCTAATTTGAATGGAGACTCGTACTTAAATTTCTTACGAAATGAACTTGGAGGTTTTTTAGAAGATATACCATTAAATGTTAGACAGAACATGTATTTTATGAAAGATAAGGCGCCAGCGCATTTTTCTCGACAGGCACGCAATTACCTTGATGAACAATATCCCGAACGTTGGACTGGCCGTGGAGAACCTTTGCTTTAGCCTGCATGCAGTCCAGACTTAAACCCCATGGACTTCTGTATTTGGGGATATTTGAAATCAATTGTTTATCATAGTCCTATAAATAATCTAAATGAACTTAATGTAAACATTGTAAATATTTTTTTTATTTAGTAATTATTCTAATTTTACATAAATATCAATAATCTTAGGTATTAATTTAATTTTATTTAGGATTGCATTGGTAAAAATGTACTAACTATAAGTCATTCACATAATATGAAAAATTTAAAAATGCAATTATTTCGAAAATGGTTGCTCATAGCCACTTTAATAAGGTATACATTTTTTATGTAAAATTAAAAAGGGAATTAATCTTAATACTTTTTAAACCGATATACGGGGCTGAAAGAAAGCTAGGGGTTCTAAAAAAGTAAAAACTAACGCAACGAACGCTTCCCTACCATAAACACGAAAACGTATACGAAATTTTATGTTTCTTTTTAAAAGACTCGTATGTTTTAAATTTCATGTCAATTGGTTCAGGACCTATACAAAAGAAAAAAACGATAACTCAAATAATACTTTGACACCCTGTATTTCAGTTACTATTAAAGTTAGGATGAGGCAGGTTGACCTCAATCGCATTATTTTGATGTAAGGAATCTACTATTATTCTATGTCCCATTACTCTCGGGACACCCTGTATATATCTCAATAAAAGAACTGCAATATAAGAACACTGTAGGTGAAATTTGGAGGAATTTTCGTCACAAAATACAAAAGGTATATTTTCTGTATTTTTTTGGTCTAAAAATATTTGGTCATTGTAATGTACTAGGCTGCCATTTAGATATTCTATTTCGATATATATAACATAGCATATACATATAACATCTTAGTTTCAGTCCCAGTTTCAGTTAAAATACATGTTCAATTTTTGTAATAAGAAAAAGTTCTCATAGTTTTCATCACATTCAATAAATAAGCCACCAGAGTGCCAAAGTCTAATCAAGTTCTAATGATATACTCTAAATTTAGTAAACTTTTGAGAAGTTTGGAACTTATTATAATCAGTCTCATTTCTATTCAAGATTGGAACTTAAAGAACCTATTTCCTTATATAATATTCAACCATAATAAAGGTTCTTGCCAAGAAGCAAGGCTGCATGATAAGCTCCCTACGCAATGGCGATGGTGAGTCTACAACCACAGGGAAAGAAATACTGTCCGAACTTTTTCCGGTACATTTTCCTGGGTCCATTATCAAAGATGATATAACTGCCAGTCAGGGCAGTACAGAACGACGTCAATATAAAGTACATCGACAGTACTGGCAATCTCCAAAACAGTTGTGATATATGAAGACGTCTCAGCTCATTTGAGCCCTACAAATCTGCTGGCCCAGATGGAATCATTCTAGATGCAAGAAGAACCAGACGTATTAATAAATAAACTGACTGAGATATTAAGGGCAAGTCTAGCTTTTGGATATATCCCTTTAAGATGGGGGCCGGTACAGGTTGGTTTTTATACCCAAGCCCGAAAAAACTGACTATTATTAAGCCAAATCTTCAAGCCGATCAGTCTTATGTCTTTTTTTCTGAAGAAACTAGAAAAACTGTTTATCAGACACAATAGGGACGGACCATTGGTTGAAAACCCTCTGATGCAAGACCAATGTGCTTACACCCCAATATACAGAGACTGCGCTGCATAGGCTCGTAACTATGGCAAAGAAGACTCTGAAAACCAAAGAGAAGTTACTAGCTGCCTTCCTGCACGTTAAACGAGCTTTTGACAATACACCGTTTGAATTTATCACAAGGATTACAGGAAAACTTGGAATAGATGCGAGAGCATGAAGGTGGATAGACTGCATGCTTTAAAAATTAATACAACGGAGAAAGAAAGAATGCAAACTGCTCTGAACATCATGAAAAATTGGACAGAGAGAGGTCTTAAGATCACACCCTTAAATCCAAAATTGTACCATCTACCAAAAGATGAAAGATTGAGGATCTTGGCCACTATTCTTGCATGGCAAAGAAATTCCTATGTTGGGTTGGGTTGGGTTGGGTTGGGTTCCTATGTTGGGAGAGATAAAATATCTGGGAGTTATCTTGTACTCAAGATACTTAAGCTGCTACCCACAGCTCGACAAAGTATGGGCAAACCAACATAAGCTAACCTGACGATTAGAGCCCAAAATGGCACACTGGATCTATACCAGAGTAGTAGTGCCCACTATAACTAATGTGGCCAAAACCCTATAAGTAGAAGCAAGGCTTAAACAAAATACAGTCTGGCATTTCTAGGCATAACAGGAACCATAAAATCTACACCAACCGCATCCATGGAAGCCCTTCTTAAATTCACACCATTACACCTGGTGCTTCAAGGAGAAGCAAAGCTGGGACTGGAACGAATGAGAAATAACAGTGAATCTAACTTGACAGAAAACCAAAGAATATCACGAACTGTGAGGCAATCATATCAGAAATGATTTCGGATCATAAGGTTCCAGAGTATTGCTTCTACATACCATTCAAAGTTGAATATCCAATTAGAAAAGAATGGAGTGACAACAACCGCAAACCAGACGAAGATCTTATTTAGTACACACTTAAAACATTGAAATACTAAGGGTACAGAGATGTATCCGAGACCGACAAGGGAATGGGAGCTGGATTTTTTGGAAGAAAACCTGAGCTTTATGCTCCGCATACATCTGCTTGGAAGACATGCTACAGTTTTTCAGACAGAATATTTGCGATATTAGCTAAGGAAAACATTAGGAGAACATACACTAATAAGCAGATCCTAATAAGATTAAAACCAAGAAAAAAAAACATTCAGTGAGATCAGGGACTGGGTGAAAAGAAAACATCAAGTTCATTGGACAGAAAAAAGAGAAAACCCATTTAGGAACCTAAAATAGACGAGTAAATTACTAGGGACTCCTTACATTTGGGAGAACAAACTCAGAACACTTATAGATATCAGAACAGAACACATGGTCGTTAAAGAACATCTGAATGGAATTGAAGTGTATAACGAAGACCTTAATTGCCGATTGTGCGAAAAGGAACCAGAAACAGTCCGATAAAGGCAACAAATATTTGAGAGAGACACTGAACCTAGAAGCACTAGTACAGTACCACAGCAGCAAAAGACTGTACTGGCTGGTACAGGGCAGCGAGGTGCTAGGCTGGGTAGTAGATGTATATCGGGGTAAGAACAATAAACCTTAAAGCTGAGATGGATTCGGGCACAATGGACAAACCCCAAAAAAAAACCTTTTCATCAATCAATCAAATTTGGATTTCAGGGATATAATCCACAGGCTTTAAACTCGCTACGGGCAACCTGAAGTTGTTAGAGAAATTAGAGCTTCTTTAAGGATTATCGTAAAATTATCCTTGCCAAATTTGCAAAATGGATTTTTTAAAGGCAATCTAAGAGCGACTTCTACTACATTCCTTCATTAAAAAAATTCCAGTACAATCAGGGTAGCCATTTTGACCTAGGAAACATTACGTTATAGAGTACAACAGACAAAAAAATATGTAACATCGTCGATTTATATTTTCAAGACTTTTTCAAAAAGTGTCTTTAAAAAAAGTGAAAGCCGTTTTTTTTTCACTTCTAGAAAAATTAATAATAGAGAAGGATAAATAAGATTATCAAGAAGAACAAAACGATCATTTTATTAAAACATAACATTGCAATAATAAATAGAAAACCACCTCTGTTTATAATGAATGTTTTATATTCAAAATGTAATGCCAAGCAAATTAAAATCACTTACAATAATTGAATTTTATTTACTATAATTGATACTATATTTATTTTAAAATATTAGAAAAAGTTACGCGAATTCATAAATTTCGCGTCTAAAATATACTGAGTGTAAACTTAGTAAAAACATGGGAATTTACAATTTTGTATCAAGTTTATGGTATTCTGTCCCTGTTGTCACTGAATCTTTCACTCTTTCGTTTGCGCATATCATCAACCACTTGGATATGGTTGAGTTGTAAGTAGTTTTAAGCAGCACGCGAAGTTGTCTAATTCAGGAAAAGCAACGTTGGCAAATTTAAGGAAAAATAATAATATTTTAGATATTTTACATCTATTTTTATTATTACAATTTAAATCTAATAGTGCCAACATGCGGGTCGTTTATCCTATACCAATCTCTCTTCCTGTCACGAAATTCTTATGAGTTTGAATTATTTACCTTGCAAATCGAAATTATTTGATCTGTTCGTTGTGAAATAATGGCCGGTGAACAGCTATATTTGTGATTTCTTGTGGAATATGGATTTTATTGGTAAACATTAATGTTTGTTAATATTCAACAATTATTTTAACCCATTGTTCTGTTCATGACATATGTTTATATATGGTCCCCAAATGTTTCAAATTGGACTTTTTTGCACCGAATAAAAGCGGTTTCATCATATCGATTTTCATACTAGAAAGCACCCACAATAATTGATTGGAAAATACATAATTTCGAGATGAGCCGTGGGACGTACTAATAAAAACCTCAAAATCTGTTTATCATTGGTCGCGGATTTTAGTTTTTCATTCACACCACACAGTTCGGGAACAATTAAACGCATATGCGCAAATAAACCGACTGTTAAAACAGTTTGAATTGTTATTTTACGATTAATAAACTCATAAAAGTTTAAAATAGTAAATTACGCTTATATAGGGTTACTGAAGGTTGATTGTGGGTTAAAAGTATATTCCTATAAAGAATTAGTAAATTGGCAACATGGTCTAGTAGTAAAAAAGTGAAGTTCTTCAGAAAAAACAGGTATGAAGGTTGAATATGGCGGGGCCGGATAGTCTGCCACCCAGGATGGTCGACTGATTCTGGCTAATTTTTGACGTAAATGACAATAATCACATTATAACTGTCGTATTTGAACTCGACTGTCTTTTTTTATTCCCTTTGGATGCATGCAAGTCTCATGATTTTTCTAATTTAAAGTTTTTAACTAACTTTTTGTAGTTTTTTGTGAGTTTCCGGTATCATAGATTATTTTACAAGCAGACATACATCGCATTATTTTAAAACGTTTTAAATATGTGAATGATCTCGCTGTAATGCGCATTATTGAAACTAATATTATACAAATTAATAAAAAAAAGATTTATACCTGCAACAATTCCATATTCACACATAAAAGGTCTTTTTAATATCATGCTTACAGTTTACAGTATTTAATTTAACATGTATTGTAACTATTTTTATGCGTTTTAAAGCTTTGTTAAATCTGTTACAATTCATCTTAAAATAAAATTTTTAAAAGACAAATTAATCTTGTTTTTTTTTAAATTTAAAATTTGCCCTATCCATGGCAATTTATACTGGTAAGCATCTATATTTAAATATCTTCAAAATTCAAACTTGAATGGCCTAAATAAGCAATTTTGTGGGATCTAAATTTAGTTCAATTAATATTTTAGTTGATGCGTTTAATTCTTGAAGAAAATGATGAGGTCTGATGTCTGAGATATGCAATGTTTATTTTTCATTTACAACTTTCAAAATCAAAATTAACAATTTAAAAAATGTGGGTATTTTTAGACTGAATGCATTGATAATTTTATATTAAAATAAAATTATATTTACCACTCTTTAGTTAATTGACTACACATTTTAAATAGATCAGTTTTAAATTTCCCGCCACACGCCTTGTCAACAACGTCAATACAGCTGTCAGCGGAATTTTTAAATGATTAGTAGATAACAGGCATTTCTATATATTTGTGTTCTGAGAAAAAAAATGTAGTGACACACGTGTACAGTGTTGATGGAGCGCGCATAATAAAATCTGAAGACGTGTAACAGAACCATTATAAATATCGAATCAATCATACTGTATAATATTAAATATACCCACATGTCACGAAAATGAACTTGAAATGATAAATGAAATAAATTTTTCTCTCAAGAATGTGTGTGTGTGTGTGTGGTGCTGGCTTAACGACAGTTTGATCTATGGTGTTTAAAGGAGATCTTAAAAATTAATTTATCACTTTGGTGCAAAAAGGATTTCGTCCCTTTTTGGGATAATACGAACCTGCATCTTATCTATCCCTTAATTCAAATTAAGTGGAATAATTTTATGTAAATTACAAGCCCTACTCAATGAGTTAATTAACTTAGGATTTATTGGTGTACGAAATCTTGGTTTTTAATGTATTTTTGTTCAAGAAATAACATATTATCCCAAAAATTATTTAGTTTAATTAAGGAATTATGCAAAATTTTTAAGTATAAGTAGTTTTTGAGGTTTCACCATTTCGTGAATTTTTTAGATAAAAAATCAATAATAAACGTTATATCACATAAAAGCAGATCAGTTACCTAACAGATAAACCCAACATCTTAAATACAATAAAACCAACAGGGTAATACATTTTTTAATTTAATTGAAATGATTCTTGGGATTTTATAACTGGGGATATGAATGCTGACAAAAAAATTAAACAGTTTCTGGGCATTGTTAAAAGTGTATACCAAGTCGCTTTTCTTGAGAATACACACCATGTCAGATCTGATAACTGTAACAGTATCAGTTGGTTTTATGATTATCTTCAGTAATTGAGAGAACATTTGGTTTTTTTAGTCGATGTAAAAGACCATTATCCAAAATTGAGATAAATAATTACATCAATTAGACCAAAGCTGTTTGGTGCAAATAGGATGCCACACCAAGGAACGTAAGTATAGCATCAGGTGAATATAAAAAACTATTTAACAATGACCCAATTAACTTTCTAAGCAAATTTCTCACAAACACAGACTTCAGTTAATAAACTTAAAAACAAGCAAAGTCACGATCTTTATGGAATTAATAGTGAAATAGCAAAGTCAGTTAATAATCAGCAAATTGTACCTCCAATAAAACTAAGAAATCTTTATTAGCAAAGCATATTTCCAGCTAAACTGGGCATAGTAGTAGTAATTCCTCTTTCTAAAAAGGAGATTCTACCATACTGGAAAACTACAGACCTATATCCCTTTTGCCTATAGTGTCTAAGATTATTGAAAAGTGTACGGCTCTTAAAGTGACACAATTCTTTGAAACTGAATCTCTCTTCTCTAAACAACAATTTTATTTTAGAAATCAAAGAAATACAATTCTGACCATTGTGCATCTGGTATCCGACATAATTGGTGGATTTCATATGAAGCTTGTCCCGGCTCTGTCCTGTGATTTGAGCAAGGCCTTTGATTGTGTCAACCATGCCATTCTCTTGAAGCAGTTGAAATTCTACAACTTCACGGCTCATAGTATTAAACTCATAAAATCATATCCAGAATATCCTCAGCAGGTTGTTCGCTGGTCTGGGATGACATCAACGGATAGTGTAATTAATATTGCTGTTCCACAAGGATCTATGCTTGACCCTATTTTATCTCTTATTTATATAAACGACTTGCCACTAAGTGACACCAGTATTGAGTATACAAGGTTTGATGACGATACAACAATTTTGCACACTGCAGATAATTACCAAGGTGAGCCCTTTGAAGTCCATCGAGGCACAGACTAGAGTACAGGACTAGTTTTGCCCAAATCAAAAATAATGCTTCCCAATAATGACCTACAACAACGAGTGCGGTTTCTAGGAGTGGAGCTTGACCCAAAACTTTAGTGAAAAAGATGGAGGATCATGACGGATTTAGGTTTCGGAGATAATGGCAAACATATATATGTTATAGTAAGGGTTTAAGGACTGTGCCTTGTTTGTATATTTTGAAATGTTTGGAGTTTCATATTTATGGAGATATCCACTCCTATCATATATGCAGTGGGTGTAATGTGTACTTTTCATACTGAAAAGATGTTGCAATGGACCAGAGTACTGGACGGTAAAGTTTTTTAATGTCATAGCAGATACTATCAGATCCTATACCCATTACTAGGCTTAAACAGTTTATAAAGTAGTATCTAATTAAAAATTCATTTTATTTATTTGAGCAATAGTTAGGGGAGGATGGGGCAAGTGAGACACCTTAAGGCTCTGCGGCGTATAACTTACTAAGTTTTAGAAATAAAAAAAACTTTCATCGTTTGTAACACGACTTTAATTGGTTTCAAACTAACATAAACTTAAAAATAAACTAAACATTAACTCTTTGGAAAAATATCAAACTTAAAACAAAAAAACAAAAATGACTCTCTTGCCCCAAGTTATAGGGGTAAGTGAGTCACCCACATGGGGCAAGTGAGCCCGAAGGCTAATTATTCAACGACAATTGTCACAAACATAATTATTTGTACCTGGTTCATTATCGGAACAATCCTCATGTAACCAGGCACCACATTGCATGCACATTATCCATTCTTCATAACAAGTGTCTTCGTAGGTCTCATGATAGTAAATGCATATTGTGTTTTTCTTTTCGTCCGGCATTGTTTTTATGTTGTGATGTTGCTCTTCTGCTCTTGACGTGACACTTTGCTTCTATTGCTTAGAAATTTCATCTTTTAATTTTTTTCCATTACTAGTACTTGTCCCTGCTTTGTCGTCTAGTTTCTTTTTTACTTGCTTAGCCTTGACTGGTTTTAATTTTTCTTCCAATTGATCTTTCTAAGGAGAACTGGTTATTATTTTAGATCCTTCTATGCGCCTAGATTTGGATTTGGCATTTTCTTTCTTTTGAGAGGGTTTTGGAACTGGGCTTAAAGTTGAAACTGAAACATATGTACATGATGGTTGCTCTTGTTCAAAATTGTTTACTAATTCTTTAGAAGTACTCTGGATATCATCTTCTCAACAAGACTTCATCACTTATTACGGGACCCTCGATGGGATTAATGTTTTCTGTCCTACATTCCTTTTGAAGAATGTTCTCGGCCTGCGCAAAGTCACTGTCTTGAAGCACATCTGGATTATATGGGTAGATTCCTATTTTTTCAAAACCCTTAAAAACCTTCTTTCAACCTTCTTTTCAAACCTTCTTTTCAAACCCTTTCAAAATATTTATTGGTGTAAAAGCCCTAATAAGCGCATTTTTAATAATAGGAGCCATATCATATTCTGTGATCCTAGAGCCTGGATGATTTGTAAGCTAGTGATCCATTTCTCCTGCCTGATAGGTTTTAAATGGTCCAAAGACATAGTGCTAGCGATATAACGGCAATTCTAGCAAAATACTGCATTTTGTGATACCAAGGTGCCACTTGGTACAGATGTTCTTTGGAACCATTTAAAAGATTTGGCCCGAAGAACATTCGAAATTTTCCGTGTGGGTAGATTTTAGAGGGGGTGGGTGGTTAAAATTTAAAAAAAAAATCAAAAAATTAAATTTACCCTAGAGGCAAGATCTGGGTGTCAATTTCATATAATTTGAACCGAAGGACTGGCCGACTTTTTATTGAATTTTATCTTTAACGTAAACCGGGTCGTGTAAGGTGTCTAGACTTATGTTTTTGGGGTCAGGAAATTCATTTATTTATTGCATTAAAAATAACCTACGGTTATCGAAAACGGACGCTATGTACCATAAGCAATTTTCAGCTAGATAACTCATGCATTATAACCAATGCAAAATGTTAAATTTTATCACGTGGAGTCAAACCCCGGTAAAATTTCCCGCGAAACGGCCATTTTGGCTGACGGGAGAATAGTGTTACACTTGCAAGTGAGTTCATTCCATTATCAAAAAAGTTTCACAATAAAATATAAGCTAAAGAGGTAAGAAAAAAAGGACATAACCTACTTATTATTGCAGACCGCCATCGAGAATGCGGGACTACATAATATAATTGTTCGAGGTTCTGATACAGATGTTCTTGTACTTTTAACATCTTTCTTTCCAAAGCTCAGTCAGAAAGGTTTAAAGCATCTGTGGCTGCAATATGGAGTAGGATCTAAACAACACTATATCAGTGTTCACCAAATTTCGCAGACTCTTGGAGACGACAAATCTGAGGCACTGCTAGGTTTCCACGCTTTTTCGGGTAGTGATTTCACGTCCTTTGTTTGTGGCAAGGGCAAGCGTTCTGCATGGGTAGCATGGGACGAATCTTTCACTAATGCCTTTAAGGAGATTTCCAACCCACAAACCGAAATTAGTCCGATCGTATATGCGGACTTAGAGAAATTTACCATAAAACTGTATGGCGTATGCACATCGGAATCAACTGAGGTAAGACTATTTTATCTTTGAATGTACTGGGAAAATAGTACACAGTAAATTAAACATTTATTTTTCAGGATTCACGACCAGGTATAAATGAGGTGAGAAAGCAGATGTTTGCTGCAGACGGTTTGCTTCAATTCCTCCAACACGCGCTGCATTGGAGGAGCACATAAAGAGAGCAGCGTATGTCGCTGGTCACATCTGGGGTTGTGCAAATCTTGTAAAGGAAAATTGCACAAGTCCTGAAGGATGGGGATGAAGTCTTGATGTTGAGGTCAATCATTGGACGGTTTTGTGGTTTAAGTTGCCACAAGTTTGGAAGGCAGTTCGTGTTTTAGATAGATGTGGCTGCGTGACAGGCTGCGAGACACTTCGGTGCAGCTGTCGGCGACAGGGACTGCCATGTTCCCCAGCATGCCAAAAATGTATGGAGGATTGCTCAAATAAAGGGTAGATTTATTGAATATTTCCGATACAATTTACTACCGAACCTCCTATATTTATTTTTATGTGCAATTTGTTTAAGTGGGAATAACGCCGAAAAAGAGAGGGACGTACTTGGCGATAGTTCATAGTTTAGTAGTTTATAATTTAGATACTTCATATTTCTGTACCTACATTTTTATACCATCCCTTATATTTAGTTTTTATATTAAACCTTATATTTTTGTTTTATTTGTTGCTGTTGTTTATTTTTATTTGTTAATGTGTATTTTTACGTTGTTTTTATGGAATAAAAATACATAAATATATATAATAAAATATTATTACAGTCTTTCATATACACTTTCGATTCCCGTAGGCTATTTTCAATATTATAAATGAACTTCTTGACCCGGAAAACATAAGTTTAGACACCTTTCACGACCCGATTTTGGTTAAAGACAAAATTCAATCAAAAGTCGGCCATTTTTTAAAATTGGCGGCTTTTGACAAACTTCCAGTATCTGCATTACATTTTTGGCAACACCATTAAATTTCTTGGGTTCAAATTATATGAAATTGACACCCAGATCTCGCCGCTAGGGTAAATTTATTTTTTTCAATTTTTTTTTCTTAATTTTTACCCCCACTCCCCTAAAATCTACGCACACGGAAAATCTCGAGTGTTCTTCGGGCCAAATCATCTAAATGGTTCTAAGGAACATCTGTGCCAAGTGGCACCTTGGTATCAAAAAATGTGTATCTTTTGGCGTACCGCTAGTACTAACACTTACGTCCAGCGGTTGCAACTTATTTGATGGAGGTAAGGAGGTATGGATTGTGAGGAGGTAAGGTTATAGAAACTCCTGATTTTCTAGCCAGGTTTACTAAATTAATGGACTTATGACTTGAATGTCCATTTAGTGTCAGTAGACTTGGAAAATCTGTTGTTGTTTCGGTGTAGCCTATAAAATAATTTAAAAATTTGATAAATAGGTCAGCATCCATCCAGCCTGACGGAGCAGGAAATCCTGCTGCTCCAGGAAATGAACCGCTCAAAAAACCAGGATTCATTCGAACACGAGGGAAGACCATAAATGGTGAAATAAACGTACCTGTAGCGCTGACACAAGCTAATAAAGTTGTGTTTTTTCCTCTCTTTAAAGAAGTTAATCTTCCCACTTGCTTTCTTCCCTTTTCAGCTAAAATTTTTCCCGGTTTTTGAACGCAGCTAATCCCCGTCTCATCACAGTTTAAAATCCGATGCGGCGGAAAATTAAACTTGTCCAAGGTGTTTTTTTTAAGTTTTGAAAAAAATCATTAACCCTAGATTTGGAAAATCCTGTTACTCTTGCAATGCTGGTTGCTTCAGGTCTTCGAATGGAGAGGATTTTCTGACGATTTAAAAATGAGCTCACCCAGTCTTTTCCTGCAAGTTCTCGATCTTTATTAAAAAGGATGACTTATTTGATTGACTTCAGCAAATTGAAATGCAATCCTTCGAAGATCTGTGGTCGAAAGTCCATAAAACAGTTTTTCCAACAAAATTATTTGTTCACATCATTCCTTTTCCATTTTTTCAGTGAATACGGGTTTGAACCTGCCGTGGTTTACAAGTGGAGTGAGCTGTCGACGCTTTAATCGTGATTGTATGGTGGCTCTCGAAATACTAAAAACCACACCAGCTTTTTTAATTGACATCTATTCTCTTTATTTTGAATCGCTTCTAAGGCACCACGAATGGCATCTTCTGAGGATGATCCTTTTTGGGTTTTGCGCACGTAGTTAGGTACCATTTTTACCTTTTTATACTATCGTACTTAAAATACAAAAATTTAAATCTTGAAAAGACAGATAAATGTGGCAATATTCTAAGCATAACGCGGTATTAAGCAAATATAAGGTTATGGTATGCACTTCATACAATATTAAGAAAATGCCTTGAAACTGGGGAAAATCCTTATTGATTTCGCTTAAAATATTATAAAACAACACGCAAAATTTAAAAAATGTTAATATTTATATATATGTTATTTCAGAGCTAATTTCTACATTTCTAAAAAATGTCCTGGCATCATTTGTGGAACCATACCCGGGCTTTGGCTTATCGACAATTAATCCCAATTTGTCTTTAAATTCTAACTGAATTATTTTTTGTGTATTTTCAAAAATTTCCTTACTTTCACCACCTTTTACTTGCCACGTTTTTAATTATAAGCGATAGGCGATGTGTAATACACACTCAAAAAACGAATCCAGCAATGAAGTGTCGATAGGCCAAAGCGATAGTTTTCAGCATTCGGTGTTCTTTGAAGCACAAGAGTCCTGGTTCATTTGCCTTGGTGTGACTCCACAAATAATGCACCTGGATGTAGAACAGGTTTCTGAAAAGATATTGGCCACACTACCGTCAAACATAATGAATAACATTTCGTAAGAAACATTTACATTTTTTTCTGAAATAAAAAGATGGTAATTATTAAGATTAGTTATTAATGACTCAATTTCGCCATGAACGGTTCGAACATCTGAAGTTTCTTTTGTAAATTTAAATGCAATTGGTCGACAATACATTGATGATGATGAACGTGCGTTAGACCCTGTACTTTCTCCATTTTCATTATCAAATAATCTAAGAGGAACTAATGCGACAAAAACTATCTTTAAATTGTTGCTTATAAAGACTATGCCCCGAGCTATCGTCAAACCCCCATTTGCAAATTAATTTAAAATTTTTTGTCAGAATGTATTATAATATCTTGAATTTTTAAAATACTTTCTGCAGTTTTATTTAGAAGCTCTTGAAAATTAACTTCAGCTGAAGTGTCAGTCACAATAATTTGCGAGGGTAAAAATGTTTTTTTACATTCAAATAGAGTACGATAGCTCGGAAAATGGTTTGTATGCAAAGAATTAATCTTAGAACGCAGTATGTTATATCTCTCAACCGAAAGGTTTAGGTCGTGGTAAAGTGCTAAGGCGTCTTCAGGTGTTAATTTTTTTGCCTCTGAAGGAATTTCCTTTCGTTGAGAATTAATCCTCTCTGCCGCAAAACATATTTCTTCTGGCGTATAATTTGTTAACAACTCTTGTACTCTGCGCAATTTGGTTCTTTTTGATGCAGCTTCAAAAGGCACATGCGGTCTTCCACGACTAGGTCTTGGTTGAGGATCCACTTCCATGTCAGTTACTTCAGTTGGAATATTTGGTTGAAGATAGGGTAAATAAAGAGTGCTTTGTAACCATGTCGAATGTTTTTTAAGAAAACATCTCGGCGTCTTCCACAATTGTTCCACATTTTTTCTAACGAAACAGAAAATACCTTGCTGCTATTTAGCAGCTTTGCTTCAATGTTAGTTGAACAATTATCTAATGCAAAATAAGTTTTAATTGTTTCCATTATTCCTGATGCCTTTTTATTTTTTTCGCAACTTAGCCATTTTTCATACAGGATTGTATTAGGTATGGTTTTTTCTAAGAAACAAAAATTCCGCAAAAAGTGATGGGTGTCATTTAAAAGCAAACACTTTGGAGGATTGATCCTAAAAATTTTATGAAACAACTTTAAACTACTTTTTGTAAATCTTGATGAAAGTGAGAAAAAGGGTATTTTAACACTTTTAATTATATATCTGCAAAAGGCTTAACATGAAAATGATAACTTACCTTCGAAAATGTTGTTCATACTTAAGTGTACAAATTAAAAATATATTAACTTTAAAACACTAAGTGCACACTACAACAATTTTATTTTAAACTAAACTTCTAAAAATAACCACAAATCTTTATCGGTATAAAATGTTTTTATTATCCAAAAATTTCTGAATAAAAAAAGTTAAAGGTACCTGCCTTATCTTACTCGGGTATTTTGCTAAACATAACACCAAGAATGTTTTAAAAATTAAATACCTTATATGTGCATTTTTGTCCATTGGTTGCAACACTGTGCCCGTAAGTACGAAAATTACTTTTTTGTAACTATGTTTTCCTCAAAAACGACGGAGTAGCTGTTCCGCCAATTTAATTTGTATATGTTTGAGCATATATGTTTGATAGTTTTTCAACTATGACTATTTTGTGAATTTAACAAAAAAATATATAAATTTTTTCCAAAAATCAATTTTTTCTCTTCCCCAGGTATTGATTTAAAAAAAAAAACCCTGCGACCTAATGAAGTTAATTAGACAACTTGTGCACAAATTTATAATAATTTACGTTTGGTGGTTTTTGAGTAATGAGCGTTCTGCGAGTCTTTTAGCAAAGAAATCAACTTTTCCAAAAATCAATTTTTCCTGGACTTTATGTATTTAAAAAAGATGTGCCGAAATACGTGTGCAATGATTTCATTAGTGTCAATATTATGAACGTTAAGTCCGAGAAGAGCGTGAAGAAAAAAAAAATCAAAAAACCTAAAATCTTGATTTTTGTTTGAATATTTTATTGGACCGCTATTTCGTAGATATAATCAATTTACCAATTTTTTATTGAAAATACACTTGGCTTGGCTCTTCCAGTATATGTAACAAAATATCATTTTTACATTTTAATACTAAAAATGCATTTGTTTGCACGCGCAATAAACACATTAAACAGTAACGTACTGTGGTTAACTAAATAAAACCGCATTGTGAAAAATGGCTTGAGGCTTTGTATAAAAACACAATTAATCACAGTATAAATAACGTTTTCCTCATAAAAAAAATCTCCGACTAAATATAACCGAAAAGCAATTACCGAACTTAATTTATCACCAACAAATAGACAATTTTATGTTTCGTAGTAAAAATGGTGTTTCATCCAGGTTTTTTCTGGATACATCGGGGATTTATTGGCGCTGGCCGTGTTATTTACTTTACGGTATTTACGCTCCAATCAGGTACCGATTCGTTGATTAATTAGTAAACAAATTTTGCGAATGATTTTCGATTTATTATTTTATTTATTTAATGACAAGAACAGTTGCATAGATTAGGGCAATATTTACCTAAAATTCTAATTCTAGGGGAGTTCTAGAGAAAAATATCAATAAATTTCATAAACCGTTACATTTGTTTTATCATATTTTAATTAAATGAATGTACCTACAGGGAGTTTAGAAGAAAAATTAATTTCGGAAAAGTTTTTTTTCCACACTCACACAACACAAAAACATAAAAATTTCTATACATTAATGATCAATGATCATACCTGAAATACAATTTTACGTACAAGCACCTGTAAATTCTGTTATAAAAAATATTAGATATGCATTAACTGAATAAGCACTCCTATATACATATCTTAGCAGATACTCCTAGTTATTTTTTTAAACCTAGTTAATACGGCGGTCGAATAAAGAGCAACAAGATGCTCCTATATATTTTAATACGCACTCCTATTTATTTTCTTCTTTTAGAATGCGGTAATATTTTCATTTCCCCGAACACCAATGAAAAGTTTATCTAAACAAGATTTCATAGTCGAAATGGCGCAGGCAAATAACGAGAAAATGCATAAAACTCGCCATTTCTCCAGGCATTTAATTTAATAATGGCTATATGAAGGGAATTACATTTTTAAAGTACTAGAAAAGGCGAATAAAATTACGTAATTTGATCGAGGCAAATTGGAAGATAAATTGCTTTTTTTTTGTAAACAGAATTGTGAAATGTATCTTTCAAGAATATTTTTGAAATACCCCAAATATTACTAAAAAAACAGTTCACCTTCTCATATCTGACGAGGAATTGGAAATTTCACTAGAACTCACATTTTTGAAATTGTCGGCATATAATTAGTTTGTAAGATAACACTTAACGGCGAAAGATACGTAGTGCACATAATATATCTACAAAGACAATCGGTAAGCCCTTGGCATTACATAAATAATATTTCAGTGGCAATTTGCTGCATGCTCCGCTTTTGACATTCCTTCCACCACCATGTACATTCATTTATCACTGAATCTAATTACTAACATAATTGGCTAATTACGTAATTGCACGTGCCTTCCCTCACAATAGATTAGTTATAAATAAATACACCTATGGGAACACAAGTTTATTCTTAATTTTAGACCTTATACATAATAATATCCAGACAGTAAAAGTAACAAATACAAAAAATGGTAAACAATCATGGATAACGAAAGGAGTATTAAAAACATATAAGAGTAAAAATAATTTATATAATTTAAGTCGCCAAAAACCCTAATAATAATCACCTATATAATGAATACAAAGCCTATAAAAATAAATTGCGAAATTTAATAAAAAATGCTAAAAACTCATACGCAGAAAACTTAATTTCCCGAAATGAAAACCGAACTAGTGCTATTTGTAACAAACCTCTCAAAAACCAAAAATTGACAAATTAAAACTATCGAGTGGGCAAATTGTAATTGACAAAAGTGAGATTGCAAATCATTTTAATGAATTTTTTTGTAAAGTTGGGGCGAATAAAATTGAAAATCCAAAAGGGAACAGGAACGATGGAGTCCAAAAAACCTATTTTTATTTCATACAATAAATGAACTTGATATTGTGAGGTCGATTATAAACAAACTAAAAACAAAAAAGTGCTTCAGATCATGCTGGAATTCGTTCCGAAGTTCTAAACATTTCTAGATGCCCTTAAAATAGGAGAAATTAAACCACTTTTTAAGGGAGGAAATATACGTATATCATATAATATTCTGTTGAAAAAAGGGAGAGAATATCAGCATATAAAAAATTGGAACGGGATTTACATCTCTAGTTTTTGAACTCGATTATTGCATCTCAAATATTTGATGAAGTGACCCCGATATCACATATATGCCACTGTGTAGCATATAATTTACTTTTCATAGACATATATATCTCATAGTTTAAGATATACAGTGTGTTCTATTTATTACGTGTGACTATTACTATTTCCGATTATAGAAAATACGAAGGCAGTTAAATTAGAAAAAAATTGCCAATTTTGATGCTTATTCTAAAACCTTTTACAGCGTTACAAAATGTTTATTAGTTCGTGAATTACAGAGTGATTTATAAAAAATGCCAAATTTTATTTTAATTATAATTTCCAAAACTATTGATTTTAGGAACTTACCTTTAATTACAAAGTTTTATATATTTTTTGCTCCACAGAACTTCATCTTTAGGTTTTTTTATGATTTTTGGTGTTTTGGCTATGGGATCAGCTTGTTTTTTTTTTATTACGACTTGCATTTTTTATTCCATTTAAAATGATGTATCTTATTTATACGTTTCCCAACGTTTGGACGTATTAATAACCATCATCAGGAGTTTTTCCTTAACACGGGCAATTAATACAGAAAAAAGTTTATGTTTTTGGTTGTTATTTAAAAATATATATAAAGGCTAAAATAATATAAAACTGGTAATCTTATTAATAATTCATACGTATTCAATGTACAACTTTATTAGCTGTCACCAATTTATTGATAGAATAATCAGTTGCTGAATAGCGTTATTGCTACTAAATGTTAAACATCAGTATTAAAAGCAGGTATTTAAAAAAATAAATATTATACCACAATGATCTAAGGTATATTATAATTTTTTATTTATTTTATTAATAAACAATATAATAATGAGCAAAAACAAATCCAGAACTTATTTAAAATAAATAAATGCTATTAAATAATACATGTACATAATTATAAAATAAGTTATTAATCTAAATGTTCGAAATGACCACCATGATTTTGTAAGCATGTTCGCGCATTGGTCACAATTTTTCTTTGAATGTTCCTTAACATTTACACAGAACTTTTATTTTTAAACTTAGGCCCTCTAAGTTTTGAGTTGTAGTTTGATAAACCTGGTCCTTAATAAAACCCCATATGGAAAAATCCATGGGTGTTATATCAGGCGATCTGGCGGGCCAATTTATAGAACCACTATTACCAATCCAATGATGTGGTTTAAAATTATTTAGAAACCTTGTACAACGCCGACCTTAATGTGCAGGTGCACTGTCATGTTGAAAATATTCTTAAGTTTCTTATTACATCAAGAGGGATATCATCCAAAAGATCTTGCAGAGAATTTGTTAAAAAATTATGACTTGCTTGTTCAGCTAAATGTTCATTAGAACAAAAATGGTCCAACTACTCGTGTATCGAGTATTTTCAACCAAACATTTATGCCGAACCTCTCTTGGAAAGCCATTTCGCGATGACAATGTTGATTAACCTGAGTCCAACGATATTTTATAAAACGATATATTAGAAAATGCCATTCGATCTCTAAAATATGCTTCGATTTAGATAATAGTATGGTCTTAGATGTTGTATCTTTCTACATCGGTCAGGTCTAAACTTACTTCGACGCAATATTTTTTTGGCGGACATTTTTGAAATTCCAGTCTCTTTTTGCACTTTTTTAAGAGAACTGTCGTTATTTTGAATATTTTTGTAATTAATGTATCCTAAAATAAATAATAAAAACAATTAATTACAACTAAAATGTTTAAGGCAGTTAAGCCGGTTTACCCAGCACGTTTACTTCTGCTTCGCCGCCTTCCACTGTTACACCGGCGCCTCTCTTTTGTAGGTGAAAAGAACCATTTTGGCGCAAATGTATTTCTAGCCTGGCAAATATTGTAAAACTTGGGATTTTTTCTCGATACAAATTTGTGTACATTTGAAGTGCATTATTTGCATTGAGAAATGCTCTTGCATAACAGCATAATCTAGCCATTCTTTATTTCTAAACTTATATAACACATTACTTAAGAACTTGATACATTAACCGCCCTCTAAAGCAACCACCTCGTTTACCGCCCAAGGGGGGCGGACTTGGGGAACCTAAAGCGCCCAAACCAGGTTGCAGGGGAACCGTTTAGAAAAAAAATGGCTGCACCAGGCTTCAAAGTACTACAAGCCAATCTGCAGCATGCTAGGGCTGCAAGCATTATTCTGGCAAAAATCTTCGATAAAGCGAAAATTGATATCGCCCTTATCCAATTACCATAGAACTCCAATAAAGGTTGACTCTGTAGACTGGGTATAACCACTGGTAAAGTTATTGAACCACCCCTTAGCAAAAATCCCAGGGTGTGGATGCTTATCAGGAACATTAACCATTGGTGTACCAACCAACATAATGGTGTCCCTGTCGCAGAGATCTAAGAGAGTAACTATAGATCTCTACGATAGGGACACCGTAGCGGCCCACGTCTCCCGGGTGATGCGAAGGCAATTATATGGCCCCGAAGCTAGCAGTGTCAAGTGCAAGCTTTTGACCAACCTATACGAGATCCTTGGTCTTAAGCAGTTTAACAATATTCTAAATGTTAATAATAGGCTTCTTGACTTGGTTTTTCAAATTTCGACGTCAGTGTCATCAAAAGTATATCACCGCTTATTGACGAAGATTTGCATCATCCTGCTTTGACAATTTCTTTTAAATCGGCTTTCCCTCATAAATATAATCCTTCTATAAGTTCAAATAATTTATAGCAGTTTAACTTCAGAAAAGCAGACTTTCCACTCACGTATAATTTGTTGCTTGATGCAGACTGGTTGTCCGTCTCGCAGTCTTCTGACGTTGACAGCGCTTGTAAGGAACTTTACAAAAGACTTGATTCAGCTTTTGCTGCTTCAGCACCTTTAAAACAACGAAGACGACGGCGATTTCCAGTATGGTTTTCAAAACAAATTATTTCTAATGCCTTTAAGAAGGAAAAAGCATATCATGATTATAGATCCTCTCCAACTGAATTTAATCTTTCCAGATACAACAGGCTTCGTCAGACAGTAAAATCTCAAGCCCGTGAGGCCTATAACTCATTTGTGACCCAAGCCGAGGAGAACATTGTCACTGATCCCTCATCGTTTTGGTCTTTTGTTAGAGCTAAGAAAGGTCACTCTTCACTTCCGTCTATCATATGCGATGCCAATGGTAATTCTTTTCAAGGAACAGAAAATATTGTGCCAGCTTTTGCCAAACTTTTTCAGAATGCCTATAAAGATCCAATCAACCTCTCAGAAACCTATCCTCCTTCTAATTCCTCAGACCTCATTGACATTCTTCCATCAATTACCACTGAGGAAATTATTGCTGCTAGTCGGAGGCTAAAAAGCAAGTTGACAGCCGGTCCAGATGGTGTTCCAAGTTTTGTGGCTTAAGACTGCATGTTTGTTCTTTGTCAGCCTTTATGTCATATTTTTAACCTTATTTTGAAAACTGGCAAATTTCCAGGCGTCTGGAAATGTGCTAAAGTAATACCAATTCACAAAAAAGACGATATAAACAGAATCGACAACTACCGACCTATCTCCATACTTTGCAATTTTTCCAAAACTTTTGAAACTATTGTTTATAACAAAATTCTTCCCCAAGTTCAAGCACTACGTCTTTATGGATCAGCACGGTTTTATTCCTAAAAGGTCGTGCATCACTAACCTCTGTAATGTGACTCATTTTATTTCTTCAGCCCTCGATAGAAAAAGTCAGGTTGATGTGGTGTATACTGATTTCAGTAAGGCTTTCGATCAGATAAATCATAGCATTCTGCTGGAAAAATTGAAGAAGCAATTCAACTTCTCAGAAAGGCTAATTTCGTTGCTTTCGTCATACCTTATTGACCGTCTACAGTTTGTTGAGGTGGAAGGTTGCAGATCTAATACCTTTGTTTCAACTTCTGGAGTCCCACAGGGATCCAATCTCGGCCCACTTCTTGTTATCTTTTATATTAATGATCTTATAGAATTGATTTCCTGCGTTAGACTAGCTTATGCTGATGATCTGAAAATATTCTGGTGTATCAATAGTATCTTGGACTGCTTGTTCTTACAGAGTAACTTGGACCTAATTAGGGGTGGTGTAGTCAAAATCAGTTATGTCTTAACATCTCGAAATGCTGTGTGATCTCCTTTCACCGAACCAAGGATCCTGTTTTGTTTAATTACAATATAGACAATCAAATCCTCTGTAAAAGTACTTCTATTAAAGACCTAGGGGTTGTATTCGACGATAGGCTCACATTTGTGCCACATATTGAACAGACAGTGACCTCCTCGTTGAAACTTCTAGGTTTTGTCATTCGAAATAGCCGACTATTTAACAACTCAAACTCAATAAAACTATTGTACTTTTCCTTTGTTAGATCAAGACTGGAATACGGTTCCTTGGTGTGGTGTCCTTTCTATAAATGCCATGTTGGCTACATCGAGAGTGTTCAGAGAAGGGTTTTAAAGTTTCTTATGTTTCGTGAGGATGGAATATATCCTGTTAGGGGACATGATCATGATCTGATGTTAGGTAGATTTAATCTGCAATCTCTGGCCATGAGGAGAACAATTCATTTTGTAATATTCTTATGGAAGTTGGTCAATAATCAAATAAATTCTCCTCCTCTCATGAACGACATTCTATTTCATGTACCACGATTTGCTTCTAGAGCAAATATCACTTTTGCTTTAGATCGCGCCAAAACTAACATTAGGTTTCAGGATCCCGTATATCAAATGTGCAGAATTTTTAATTCAGTATCATCAACCTGTGACATATTTGTATGCTCCATTTGTATGCTCTTGTCTCATGAATCCCTTTCTTTGTTCATTCTAATGTTAATTTACATATCCTTTAATTTTGATATATACATGATGTTACTATAGTAATTTAAGTTTTCTCTATTTTTCTTTATTTTTCTTTCTTTTTGTTATTTAATTTATAGTAATTTAATACTTGTTTACACTTTCAAAACATTAATTGTAGATTTTCCTGTAACTGGGCTTTGCCTGTTGGAAATAAACTGCTAAATAAATAAATACGTCCCGGGTGATGCAGCAGAATAACCTTTCCCACAGATGGTGGAAAATCTGATTACATATTGCAAAAACGTGTAGTTTATCCTGGGATGTGGTGAAAACTCCCACATAGCCTGGGGAACCACAAACATTAATCACAGAGATGAATCTCTCTTCAATTATTATATACTTGGGGAGCGAATAACAATTTATAAAACGGGCCGTGAGCCAACCTTTATAACTAAAAACAGAAAAGAGATACTAGATTTAACCATTAATTCAAAATATATCGGCAGCAATCAGGAACTGGGTGATGTCATCGGAGCCATCATGCTCAGATTATAGATACATACGGTTTGTCATTGCTATTAATAACAGACAAATAGTTGAGTACAGGAACGTGAGAAGTACTGACTGGGTCGAATATAAATCGACCCTACAGAGAAACTTACTATCAAACATGTGATGTCTATTTTAAAATCTGTTACAAAAATATAAAGAATCATGATCAGTTAAATTACATGTCTGAAGCTATTACAACAGCATATTATCATGAAAACTATCCACTGAAGGTGACGCGGGACAATCGCGGCACACCTTGCTGGAACAACAATCTTAACAAAATGTTGAAATATGCAAACTCTTCAACCGTGCCAAAACCAACAACTGGGAGCAATATCGTAGGGCGTTAAACGACTACAATAAGGCTTTACGTAACGCTAAGATGGATTCATGGAGAAAGTTCTGCGATAACGTCAATTAAACACTTCACAGTGCAAGGATCTACAAAGTGTATATTCCAACGTGCTGGAAAACTACCAACGTAACATACATGCCAAAAGCCGGGCGACCAACTACCGAGGCATCTTTACTCAGGCCAATAAGCCTAATATCCTTTCCGTTGAAGACCAACGCAACGTCCACCAGTACGCCTACCAGGCAACAGATAGGTAAACCAAACAGGTAAATCAACAGACTTAGCTCACAAAAATCTTGTAACGAGCATCAGTAACTCGCTGAAATAAAAGGAAATGGCAGTGGCGGCCTTCTTAGATGTAGAAGGGAGCTTCAATAACGCACTGCCATGCTCACTCTATGAATCGACAACAGCAAGAGGAGTTAGTCCTCTTATCTGCAACTGGAGCCATGCTAAGTGACAGAAGAATAACGACCACTATAGAGGCGAACGTGTGCACTTCAGAGCTGCGCGAGGTTGGCCGCAGGGAGGGGTACTATATCTTCTCATATGTGGTCGCTACTTGTTGATGACCTGTTGGCCATATTTCGACTGTGGGAGGTCAAACTCCAAGCTTACACAGAAGATCTTGTAATCCTGTTAAAAAAAAATGAGAAAGCGATCTGAAATCGCCAATCCTGAGAGGTGAAACCATCTTAAAAGCGTGTGGTATAAAATTAAAGATTCTTGGCCCCACATAAGATATATGACGTTGACAAATTGTAAAATCTTCTCTCGTGACAGATCTAGTAATATTAAGGCGTTGGGGTAGAATCTTATAAATGTTTTTACTCTTCATAAAGTTAAGGGTGCTCTTCAGGTAAAGTTCTCTTATACAGTGAAAGCACCACTTTCCAAAAACAAATTAACTGTTGGATATCATTTTGGTTTTTTGTTTTATTATTTTTAGTATATATTTTTGAGTAATAACCAGGTTTGTTAACATTGTGCTACACGCACTACCCCAAATTCTTCTACCATAATTTAGAATGGATTCAACCAGAGCCTGATAGACCACTTCCAACAACTCACGAAGCATAAATTCGTGTAGTTGATAAAACTTATAAACTGTTTTCCTTATCTTTTTAGTTATGTAATCATTGTGCATACTGTATCTCAAATTTCTATTAACATTGACGCCGAGGTATTTTGTGTACGAAACTGAAGAAATCTTAGAATCACAAGTACCATTTTCCATCTGATTTGCAAAACAAGGATAAGTATGTATTGTTAGTTCCACAGGTTCTTCTTGTTGATTAGTATTATAAATCGAGAAAATTTATAAAGTGGATTTTATTACTATTTAGAATTAGAAAATGCTGATCCGTCCAAAGTTTAATTAATGTTATATATTTTTTAGTTAGCTTTTGCACTTCTGACCATGATTTTGCTTTTACTAGAATTACTGTATCATCAGCGTAACAAATAATAGAACAATTTATTTTAGGTAAAATTGTTGTAAGGTTTTTTATATAGATCAAAAATAAGAGTGGCCCCAGTCCTGTACCCTGTGGCACACCACATTCAACTGTACCCATCTCTCCAACAAGATTATTCATTTTTACTTGTAGTGTTCGATCACTAAGATATGATTCAAAGAGTGCTAACCTAGTACCTCTTAAACCCACGTCACCCAGAATTTGCAAGAGAATGTAATGTGCCACAGTGTCAAAGACTCTTGCGAGACGAATAAAAATGCCAAAGGTCTTATACCCCTCATTAAAACGATTCAATATTCGCTCTGTTTATTGTTGAATTGCATCTTCTGCACTGCACTGGCTGTCACCAGACTTAAATATGGGAGTTTTTCAGAATATTTGAGTAAATGCCTGATTTTGGTACTAGATTTATAATGTGTAGTAAGGGCTTCATTAACGCTATATGATTGTCTTTAATTATCAATGCAGAAATACCATCGTTTGTACATGAAACCTTGCTTTTAAGAGAATTTATTTGCATTATCAATTCATTTACCGTGATTTCCGAGAAACTCGCTGGACAAGGAGTAGGCTTACTAAACACATATTTATTTTTAGGTATTTTTTCACTAAGATTTTTCCCGATATTACAGTAATAGTTCAGAAATTTTCGAGATATTTTGTGTTTTTCAGTTACTTCCTTACTATTTTTAATTATAGAGTTTATAATTACATTTTTATTTACGGTTTCGTTGGTTACTTCCTTGATGGTTTCCCATTTTTTTTTGTATCGTTTATGTTTGTTTTTAATTTGTTTTTAAAAAATAAATATTTAGCTCTTTTAATTAATTTAGTGAGAACATTTCTGTAGAGTCTGTAAGTTTTTTGTGTTTGGAAATTTAAAGGATGTTTCAGGATCAGCCTCCCTAGTTTATCGCGATTTTTAATGGAATTGATGATTTCAGAGGTAATCCATCCTTTTTTTTACGAGCGTATTTTATACTTTCAAAGGTGGTACAATTCTCAATTATAACTCTCATGGTTTTAGCAAAATTATTCATGCAAATATTTGGGTCGTTACATTGCAATATATCGCCCCAATCAAAATTTATTAGACTGTCTGCTATTTTTGAAAGTTAACAATTTTTTTATTATTAATTTATACCCTCTCCGGGTCATTACTTTTGTTTAAAAACTGCATACTCAATAGTGTTGGAAAATTGTCCATCAAACCACTAATTATAATATAAGAACTGACAAGTATATCGTTGGCGGTAGTTTTGAAAAAGATGTGGTCTATGCATGTTTTTGTATTTCTCATGAAACAATAGGAGAACAATTTGCATATTTTTTTTAAGAACCAATAATTAAACATTTATTACACTATACACTATTTTTCTTTTATTTATTCTATTTTTTGTGAATTAGACAAGCACTAATTATTGTTTTTGAGTATTAACACACCAAATAAACGAGCACATAAGATTTAGGCTTTATTTTAATATAGAACGTAAAAACGTAAATTTTACGGTCGCTAAAAGCAATAAATGCAGAGTGATATTTTAGTCGTAAGTCGCTTTGGACTGTTTTACAACGAAAGATGTTTAGTTAGTCGCAAGTTTAATTACAATCGAGAGAATCAGAGATCGAATCATTGCCTAACGTCACTACACTGGAATAAAATAGGAATTAGTGGCAGCCCAAATCGCATTTGTGTTCAACCAGGAACTTACCCATATCTTGTTTGATTGCGACATTGACTAAATAAATTACAATATCAGATCAACTTGCAACAATAAAAATGAGAGGCCCAATAAGGGCACAAACCATTTTAGTTCGGCCTAATTCTAAAAATATAAAATTAATTACTAACAAAATCATCAAAAGAAAATTAACACTATTATCGAACGGAGAAATGACAAGGCCTAGGTCCTAATCGAAAAAGGAACCTGATTAACGACTAATACTATATAATAACGACTGTTTATAATTTATAGTTTATACTTATAGTTTTACGACTAATATTGTTTATAATTTAAAGCATAATTATTTAATAATAAATATTTATCATGTAAATTTTGTTTCACGACGTCACTGGTAAAGACTACTTATGTCGGTGGAATCAACAATGCGATCGAGCGGCGTTGCGATGCTGTTGCCTTTTTCTCTAATATACGTTATATCAAAATGATTTAATAAATATATTTCCAATAAGTTAAGTAAGCTGGTTTAATGATGAATTTTGAATGAAATATTTAAGATATGCGTAACAGACTTCATTTTTTGATAAATTTAAATAAAAGAGATCCTAGTGCTTTGCCAAAGAGTACCGTAAAAGAATATAAAAAAATACAGAAAATGTATTAGATCTGCAAAAATCAAAGCAAATGACTGAATTTATAAAAAAATCTAGTAACCCTCGACAAGCTATGTCGAAGTTTTTCAATAAAAAAACAAACAATGATACATTTAACCCAAATTCAAAACTTGATGCAAATGGTTTTAATAACCATTTTTGTTCCACCGCTGAAAATGTTATAAATAATCTTGAAAATTCTCAATAGACATTTATAGACTACCTTAATTCTAACTCAATGAAAAACATACCATCTTTTAAGTTTAAGTAGGTTGGGCTTAGTGACGTTGTGACGTTGATATAGCTATCTAAGATATAAAAAATAGCAGCCGCAAAGATCCAAATGGTATTAACACAGGCGGTAAAAAATATAATACTTTAACCTCTTGCTGTATTAATAAACCAATCTATGGTTTCACACATAAAAACGATTCCTTGAAGCAAGATAAAACGTTCTCTTAAATAGTCGATTTTAATTTAACGAAATGGATATTTGACATAAATAACTTTCCTCATAACAAATTCTTATATTTCATTATTTCGATAGATTTATTTCTTTAAAATATGTTTAAAAAAAAAGAAATATCTTTAATTCAAAAAAAACGTAAGTTTACTCTAATAATATGAAGTTATTAATTTCCGAATCTGTGAAATAATTAAATTAAGAATGCTAGAACGTTAGCCCGAGAGACCAAGTCTTTAGAATAAGAGACAAGATACTTGCATTTTCAACAATATGGAGTTATTAAATTAAGAACGCGGGAATATTAACCCGAGAGGGCAAGTATTTAAAATAAGAGACAAGGTACTTTTTTTTTCCTGTTACGACTCATTTACGCGTCTGCTGGCTGCTGCTGTCCTCTCCTATTTATTTTAGTGTTTCAGACTGTTTTATAGTGTGCGGTAGTAGTTTCTTTGTGTTTAGGTTTTTTCCTCTGAGTCTGATTATTCTCAGTCAACAATGGAAGATATGCAAAATCTTTTACTACAATGGGGAATGGATGAGGACATCATAGTCAAGTTCATAGGTAAGTATAAGCAACGATTAAAATAATAATTTTACTACATTTAGACTATAATGGCCGGCTCAAATCTGGTGCGGCGTCCTGTGCCTTTTCTCCCCATAGATATCGTTGATTTGGCGCGCCCCCGCGATGTTAAGCCTAGTTTTTATGGCCCAAATCATTTTATTACCTATATAGATTTTACCATATAGGGTTAACACATTATTAAAGGTAATCAAGAATAAAGATTATGATCGCAAGTACATATAGGGCGTTCCAGCAAAAACGAGACTTCAGCCTTTTGAGTAGGCATTTATTTTTACATTTTTTAAAATAAATTGCCAAACACATGTCACTTTTTGATTTTTTAATTATGTGAGAAAGTGCTGTAAACTGAAATAAACTGTGGATTGACACAGTTTTCGCTGATGTATAAGCAAACTTTTTTTAATATATTGGTTTGTGTTTTGTCACCATTTTGTTTATTATTAAATACAGGGTTATTCCTTATATTTAAATTCTGGTTTAATAACGATGATATACTAGGGACTTTGTCACGTCGTATAATATCGCTATTGAGCTGTCTAAATATAAGGAATTACTCTGTTAAACCGAAATTTAATCACAAATTTTCTAAATATCAAAAACATTCGGATCACAAATTAAATAACCTGTAAATTAAATTAAAATATTTTTTACTTTTATTTAAGAACAATATGCTCCTCAGACTAGTAAATACCGCTCTTAATTTAAAAAATATGAGAATTTACTCAAGGACGCAAGTACATTATATCTAATGTCTTGTGAAATAAAGTTAAGTTTTACGGGTACTGATACAAGATCAATTCAAAATAACCTTAAGAATACGATAATTTGTAATAAGCCATCGATATCTAAAATGAAAAACGTAAATGTCTTAATCAAATGAATATAGTTTTTATAATAATACCTTTGGGTATTTGATATGATCAAAAACTCTCTCTTAATAATTACGTGGGTATTTTGGAATAACACCTTACTTTTCTTTCTGTCAAAAAAAGAATTACTTAAACCATGTCTATAAGGTTTAAGAAACACGAAACTTAATATAAAGAACTATTTCTTAGAATCATATCAAAGTCAAGATTACTTTAAACCAAAGTAAACGCATTTAAATTAAAGAAATGTTTTTATGTGTGTTGCAATAGATTTTCTAAGTTTCAAATTCTAAGTTTTTCAAACTAGAATTAGTAAACAACAACTTTGTTTGAGTTCAACAGGGGCAAGAGGGGTGTTTTGTTTACAAACATATTCATCGATTCTCCGTTGTCAAGTTTCACGCATTTTCAAAAGAGAAAATTTTCAGCTATATATCAATACATATAATAATGTTGCTTTAACTTATTGATGTTAGATTTTGGACTAAAAATAATAAGTAGAAATAGATATATGTTATTCTAAGCACGAAAATAACATCTTCAAGTCAAAAGCATATTATTAACAGTCTAATTCCTAAAAACGCTTTTAAAAAATTTAAAATGGCAACTTGCAAAATATCATCCTAATAAACGGCTTTGTGTTTACATTCGGCATTTGTTAAGTTCTGTGTTTTTTAATTAGTTTTTGGTTAGAAAAAGGAAAAAGATTGAGTCATTTCAGTGTTTTTGTGAACTGTTACGATACTAAAAACTTGTGCCGCACCATGGGAAAAAGGCGATTTAGGCCGACCTTTTCACAAGTAAATACCGATATTGTCATAACATTATATCAAGGGACAACCGTCGTCATAAACGTAGAATAATAAAGACCTAATTATAAAATATTTAATTTCCATAAAAATGCTTTTTATTAGATAAGTACCTTTACTCTAATGAAGTACGTTCAAAAAACGCATAAAAAGTTCATAAACGGTAATATTGTTTATAATTTAACGCATAATCTATATGTATATCTATATCTATATAATATTTATCATGTAAATATTTTTTGACGACGTCACTGCTAAAGATTACGTGTGTTGATGGAATCAACAATGCGATCAAGCGGCGTTGCTGTTTTCTCTAATATACGTTATCTACATTCATTTAATTGAATGTTGACTTCTTTATAAAGTATCTTATCATATTTTATGAAAACAAAATGCTTCATATTTTATTAAAGAGGAATAGTATTGTTTTGTGCCTGTCAAAATAAGTGACAAATTTTTTTTGTCATTTCTACATAAGCATTTGGCATCATTGCATCAGAGATGTTGCGAGCAAACAAACTGCCCATAGTTCCACGGCAATGCTAATAATTATGGCCTTTCAATGTTCAAGGTTTCAATGTTCAAGGACAAGGCTAGTGAATATAAGAAGATGCTAGAATTATTGCTTATGCTAGTTACAATACCCGATTTTTAACCTGCATATAAAATATCACCGTATTTAATACCATATAATCCATACAATTTTTCCTTTTTAAAGTCACCATGGATGATTTCAAGATTTCTTCTTCTTTGAGCCCATTTCTAATTGAAGCCTGAGCGATCGTCAACAAGACACGATCTTTCGATTTAGCCCGTGGCTCTAGATGTAGAAAGCTTAAATTTGAATCACTCAAACTTGATATTCATCACAAATGAATTAATTCGAATATGTAAGAAATAATTTTACATAAGTAAAACCCTCACATGAAGCTTCTCGCCGAAACTCACTGGAGCAAACGCAAATACGCCTTCTCAGCCGAGCATAAACTTATCATTTCCATAAAATGTTTGTACACTTCCTTCCCGTTTATGACTGCGAATGGTGTTTACTCTGCATTCAGGGATTCGCCAGTATAAGCTTCGTACCAAAAGCATGTTTGTCAAAATAATTAAAAGTTTCTCTCTATTTAATTACTTTTGTGCCTCAAAACGAGAACATTTTCTAATCAGACTATGTTTAATTAAATCTCTAACTGTGTTTACCAACATGTTTGGGGGGAGGGCCTTCCTCGGAATTTAATCCAAAGGGGGCTTAACGAGATTTCATTTGCGACTATTCGCTTGTATAGAGAGTTTTTATTGGTATGATTATGGGTTGGATTTTTTTTGCATTGGTCTGTCGAGTGCCAATCTTTGGATTGCCACTCGTACTGAATTTTTTTAAAGGAAAATTTATTTCACAGAAGGAGAAAGAGAAAATAAAGCACAGATCGGTCTTGTTGAGACGCTGAATTGCAGAGAATGTTAGTGAGATTTAATTTGTGAATATTGGTACAAGTTTTCCTTCGACGAGTCACTTATCATTGCTAAGGATCATGATTTCTTCCCATAGGCCGTATGTTGTTGTACTACATAGTCGGTAATCTTATAGTCTGTTACCCTCAGAACATTCCCAGTTATAATTAGTCTATATTTTCAATTCACTTAAAATAAAAACATTTTGATGAGTTGTCCAGAATATTCGCAGCATTTACCTCCAACACCACATTTCATAGGAGTCAATTCTGACGTTTAAAAGGACAAAGAGTCCAAGTTTCAGCACCGTATAAAAAAATAGAGAAGAGAAGAGCTTTAATTTATAGTCTCATATATTACCAAAATTGAATTGTTACAGATATGTTTATATTTTACAAAAATGTTAACTATTGTAAATATATTAGGTATATTACTAGAAATCCTAATTTCTGTATGTAGCTACATACCAAAGTAAGCAAAATACTAAGTGGGGGGTAAATTAGAATAGTGGACTGTATTTTTACAGGTGGAATAAAATATTACGACGGTTAAGACAACCCTATTAAAGTGGTGGCCTACCTTGCTGTCGCTTCTTTTTCTATCCAATTCAAACTGCTTGTCCCACAGGTTCACCTCCGGAGGGTTATTGTGGTTATGTCTTTGGAATTCACTCGCGAAAAAATATGTTTGTATATGAGATCAACCTATTTGGTTCAAGGTTTTTGCGCTCCTTCCGACTGCATCAAAATTCGATGCAGTACTACTTGGTGATGCGTGCGACTCTTCTCGGTCAAAAAATAAGGCTGTCTCACTATGACGCGATAAAAGGCCGCGAAAGTAATTAGAATAAGATTAGAATTTAAAACCAATAAAGCTCATGTTAATTATATTTAAACACAAGACCCAATAAAGAAAAAAAATATATATATATATATAATAAATAACCATTCCGCTTTGACGGAACAGTATGTAACCAACGTGTGTTCAGTTCAACATATTAACAAGTCATGTAACGAGTGTGTTCTTCCCATGGAAAATTGAGTAAGCATGTAGCCAAAGTCCTTTTAGTTTAAAATATTGACAAAGCATATTCCGTTACTATAAAGTAGGCATGTTGGAAACAATTTATACTTTCTAGAAATATAGTATAGTCTCCACAACAGCTTGTATATAATATCAAAAGTTGTTCATTTAGAATTTCTCTAATCATATAAAATTTCCAAATTTTATTTAATTTTATTTTATTAAATCTACGGGAATCCCCATTTTACAAAATAAATGTACAAAATAGATTATTACATAATAGATAACTTAACCTAGTGAGTTGATGCAGTGTAAATAAATATATATATATATCTAAAAACTGAGGTGACACCATTACAGCCATAGTCTGCTCAGGCTATTCTTAAAAACGGACAGTGAACTACTACATACATGAATGTTATAAGCGTTTAAGACACTCAGAGATCTATCGATAGGAGAATGACGGCCATATTCAGTTCTGTGCATAGGAACATGATAAAGGTCAAGATTGCGTAGAGTTCTATTTGGAACATTGAGACACACTTTAGAAAGAAGGTCAGGAGCATTAATCATTCCATTAACCAGCTTAAAGACAAAACAAAGATCAGCGTTCACACGTTTTTTGGCCAAGGTATCCAGGTTAAGTCTTGCTCTCATGTCCTCACGATGGTACTCGTCAAAGCTAATGCCCATTCTAAATGCAGCACACCGTAAAAATCCATCTTGTACTCTTTCAATCATATCTATTGAATTCTAATATAGAGGAGACAACACTACTGAAGATAATTCAAGATAAGATCTAACCAGTAAGACATAAAGCAGTCTATAGGCTTGCAGCGAGAGATGTGAACTATACCTGTTTACAGCACCCAACACTCTTAGTCCCTTTAAAGTTATTTTAGAGATGTGATGAACAAATCTCAGATGCTCATCAAACCACACGCCCAAATCCTTGACTACATTCAGATACTGCAAGGACTTACCAAGGATACTATATGTAGAATTGAATCTCTTCGAACCTCTATGAAATGATATGTAGCAACACTTGGAAATATTGAGCCTCAATCCGTTTATCACTGACCACTCACACAAAGCATCAAGGTCTTCCTGAAGTTTGGCTATATCATTCACCTGCTCAATCTGCATGTAGAGCTTCAGGTCATCCGCAAACATACTTACAGAACTATGATTGATCACATTAACAATATCATTCACAAATAGATTGAAGAGCAGAGGGGCACAGTGAGATCCCTGAGGAACCCCTGAGACTACATTAGTAGGTGCAGAAGTACAGCCATATACCTTCACACTCTGAGTTCTTCCTATCAGAAAACTCTTTACCCATTTTAAGAGGGAGTCATGAAAACCAGCACTCTCCAACTTGGCCAGCAAGAGACCAAATTTCACCCTGTCGAAGGCCTTGGAAAAGTCGGTATAGACCGCATCAGTCTGAATCCCCCCCTCCAAAGCCGTATTGCCACTCGTATTGAACCAAACTGCTGGTTGTGGATTTCCCAGAAGAGAATCCTGACTGTTTTTCACTAATGATTCCTTTGCATTGCCATGTTAGCTGACCGCAAACCAAACTATCAAACAATTTGGCCAATGAGTTTTGAATACATACTCCACGATAATTGGCAATATCCTCCCTATTGCCAGCCTTAAATATCGGCATGATGAAACTGTGCTTCCAAGCTTCTGGGAAGGTAGAGTCCTGTAAATACAGTTCTTTAAAAAGACATTAGGTATATTACCTGGCCCACAGATAAACTTGTTAGGTAATTTCTGGATCTTAGAAAATACCTCCAAGAGAGTGAAGCGTCGAACAATAATATTCTGGGAACCAAATTCAAGAGAATCAGGAATGGGATAAGTAGAGTTGTCGTAAACTGTAGCAAAAAACTTTGCAAACAAATCAGTAATTGCTTCCCTAGACTCTGCCATTTCCCGGCCCAAAAACATCGAATTTGGAAATGCATTGCTCTTTCTTTTGTCATTGACAAACCTCCAAAAGTAACGACTATCATCCACCACTGACCTCTCCACTTTACCAATATATTCATTAAAGCAACGATCGTGTTCTACTTTACATCGAGATCTAAGGGTCGAAAAACGAGCATAAGAGTTAGGTGAGGGAGTAGATGGATATTTTCTGTGTGCAGCCTTCTTTTTACAAATTAAGTCTTTAAGTAAAGGACTAAACCATTTAGGAAAAGATGAAGACCTTAGTCTTTTTTTAGGAACATACAAATCAAGGCAATCCTGTAAAATATCATTTAGCTTACCCGCAGCACCATCACCATTCAACCCATCAAAATTCATACTCCAATCAATAGCCCCCAAATGAAAGTTAATAGCCCCAAAGTTGGCATTCCGAAAATCGAAATAAAATTCATCAAGCATTAATGAAGATGAGTCAGTTTCAATATTAATATGATAAGAAACGTGGTGCAAACTATTACTAAAAATGCAGTCAACAGCAGCTGAAATATTAACATTATGCAAATCAGAAAATACTAAATCTAAAAATGTGTTTCTGTTATTTGGTACGTTATTGTATTGAAACATATTATGATAAGAAAATGTATGAAAAGTTTATGCAATTAATTTGTATCTTAACACATGTTGTTTTCATTGGAGGTTCTGATAGATAATTACTTCTAAATATATAGTAAATTGTACCTCCTTTATTTTATTCTCAAATCCATTGACCTGAACTGATTTCCCAAAACACATTTTAAATAACCATACTTGATTCAAGTGTGCTTATTTATTGAACTCAACAATGTGTATTAATGGATATTAATCATGTACAGTTTGAATTTTTATTTATGATTTCAGCTTGTATTCCATTACGAGTATAACTAGATGAGCAGTTCTTGAGTTTTTGGAAGTTTGTCTTTGTAATTCCTATTTTTAAGTAAAAAATAGGTTTTACGTGCAGGACGAAGGATTTCCAATGGGATCCCCACTATTTCCACTCGTAGCCCACATTTACATGGAGTGGTTTGAAGAGCACGATATTAGAACAGCACATTTTAAACCCAAGATGTCGCTTGGATACGTAGATGACACATTCATCATCTGGGACAAAATCGATGTAGAGCTCACAAACTTTCTGGAACACCTCAGCAACATTAAACCAAGCATCAAGTTAACGATTGAGCTTACCTGAGTCAACCATACCCTTTTTAGACATTCTTGTGAGAAACGATAACGGGTGCCTTAAAACCTCAGTCTACCGGAAACCCACACATACTACCCAGTATTTGCACTAAAACTCAAATCATCCGGCGTCAACAAAGGTGGGAATCATCAATTTACTATATTAAAGGGCAAGCATAATTTGTGACTACCTTAAGATGAAAAAAATATCACCAAGGACCATCAACAAAATGGGTACTTACTAAAGTTGATCAAAACAACAATCAAGAAAGCAGCGGTAACAAAAAGAAGGGAACCACAAGGGACAGAGGAATCCTCAAGACTTTTAATGATCCCGTACATGACTTCAGAAAAAATCAGGAAAATCGCTAGGAAGTTCAATGTAAAAACTGCCTTTACGTTAAATACAACCATACGAGGTTTAGTCTCAAAGATTGAACCAGAAAGCCTAGTGGACAGCAAGAACTGTATCAAATATCATGTGAATACAGGAACTCATTCACTGGCGAGATAAAACAACCCTTGGAGGTTGGGAAAAAGGAGCACCAAAAGTGAACCAATATAGGAGAAGTTTCCAAATCAGGAATAGCCACAACACAGGTACATACATATATAGATAGAGAGTTAATTTATTGATACAATATATACAAATTCAGTACTTATACAAGTCAAATTCAGTTAAACATTGGATCTTTCCAGATGACCAAAGTCAGGTACAAGATTACTGTTGTTTCTTGTGGTGCAGGTGTGCAATTCTTTGTGTGAGTTGTATAGATTAAGATTTTGTGCAACGTGCAACAAACACTGCATAATATACACAGAGGTTAAGGTTAAAATGTTAAGAATTAAAAATGAATTACGACAGTTCTCTCTATAGACCGGAGATTATATGAATGCATTTACTTTGTTGCTCAAATGCCTTCTCAATACGACAATAATAACTCTAGTCAAGAATAGCATATGTTAAAATAGAATGGAAGTTGCTGTGATATTCCGTTAGAAGTGTATCTCTTGAAGTCACCTGGACCAGATGTCTGAATAAGAACAGCTTCTTTAAGACACTTACAAGGTGTTACTCCCAGAATAATTCTGCATCCAAATAAACGCGCAGATTTTTAGCTTCCATTCTACATTCAGGCAAGGAACCATGCTCAATTTCATTTTTGTTCCTGACTAAAGTTGTGGTCGTCTCGCCATTGCCGAACGAGAAGAACATAGTGAGGAGGAGCGCCGTCTTGCCGGAAATATATTTCAGACGACGAGTTTCCAGATAAATGGATAGGGCGAAGGGGGCCTATAGAATGGCCTGCTAGATCTTCTGATATAACACCGTTAGACTTTTTTCTATAGGATCATTTGAAATCTATTGTGTTTACTCCCCAACCTGAAAGTGTGGATGAACTTCGTCAACGCATCATCGACAGCTGCCATGATATCCCACAACATGCTTTAAGAATGTCCGTCAGGAATTTGAACATCGCCTATATCATTGTTTGGCCAAAAACGAGCAACATTTTGAACACTTATTGAAATAAAAACTGATATTTTCATGTTTTTATTTTCTATCTAAACAAATTAAGATAAACAAAGATTTTTCTAATTTTCTCGAAAACGAATCGACCGATTTAAAAAAATCAAACGTCAAAATAAAAGACTTTGAAAGACCTTTTAAACAAGCTATTACTCGATACCCTTTGCCATTTAAAATTTTTAAGGGGATGACCCTGGGGGGCAGAGGGTGAAAGGGGGTGAAGTAATTTTAGGTTAGAAAGTTGTCCCCCTTGACAAACCTTTTGACGTATTTCGGCGTCTTTTTTTTTAAACAGTGGTTTTCGATAAATCCGTGGTGGGAAGTTTTCAAATGAACACCCTGTATAGGAAGTTTTAAGAGAAGTTTTACGAGTTTCGGTTAGATTTTTTCTGCCATTATCAATGATGTCATCGTCAATGGTTCCAACAGTAGGAATTTTTTTAGGGACATTTTAATTTACAAATAGTTTCGAGTAAAGCAAATAACCTTGTCTTGTTCGACTTTTTCCATTTTATACCAGAAAGAATTAATGAATTTTCATTTTTGAATATTTTTTTATATACAAATGAAAAATCTATTTTCATTTGCACGATTGAATGCTATATTATTTTCTGACATGACATCTGTCATTGTAATGCGTCAGTGATGCCAACTGTTTTAATTTTTAAGGAGCATGTTAAGTTATAAAGGAGAAAAAGAAGACTACTTCAAAGAATCGTTCATTGAAACCTTTAGTTTAACATTAAAGGATGCCGCCAGAAGCCATAAAATACGAAAACAACAGGTATTTATTGGCTGCTGTTACAATTAAACATAATAAAACTTCCGGCTTAAGTTCAAAACCCTGTATCTTAAGCGACGATAAAATGAAATCAAGTCTGGAATTCTCATTAGACTAGGGAGCTGTTTACTTATGTTTATCTGCAAAACTTACTTTATACGAGAAGCTTTCTACGAGAAGTTTTCTACTACGGGTTTAAGACGGATTTGTGTGAGAACGAAGGCTCGAGGTTCGAATGATCTCAATAATTAAATCGAGTCGGGTTTTCTCCAGACAAATCCCTATATTACCCTTAAGGGATTTCAAGGGTGTTGTATAAAGATTAATTGCATGTGTTTTAAGGTCTATTGCAGCGGTTTTTATCAATCGATGAACAAATGTTTTATACAATTAATATTGTAATGCCTCTAATTTTTTGCTTAAGTAATATTGGTCCCTTGCATTATATTCAGCACGTGTCAGTCCAACCTTCTTTTTTCTTTCATCTTGTTAATCTAAGAGAAGCTGAGGATGCAATTAAAAGCTTAAAAACTCATAAGTCACCTGGAGCTGGAATATGTTCAAAGTTACTACTTTATTTGCCTGACTCAGCATTGAGTGTCTTCGTTTCTGCCATAAATAATTCTTGGCTAACTGTATTTTTCCTTCATGTTTAAAAGATGCAGGTATTTTTCATAAGGGTGAGGATTTGAATGAGCTTGTAATTTCCGTCGAATTTCTATTTTATTTACCTACTCTCTCCAAGATAGTTGAATAACTTGCAAAAAGCAGATTTTTTTCATTTTTACAGTATAATAGCATTTTATCTGTAAACTAATTTAGATTTCAAACTCATGAAGCTGTTTCTATCATTTTATAGTGTCTATATTGTCCTAGAATCCTAATGAGTCGGTGGCAGCAGTGTTTTGTAATCTATCCAAACTATTTGATTGTGAGGTTACTGTGGTCTAAGCTCAATTAATATGGTTTAAAGGGCATTGCAATGGCTGGAATATTATCAAAGCAAATCGTACTCATAAAGTTACAGTATCTGGGTGTTTATATGCTTCTAGATCTCCTAAATATGAAGTAACGCTAGATTTATTATTAGGACCACTATTATTTTTCCTGTATGTAAATGATTTTGGCTCATTGAGACTGCAAAGTGGTTCAGTTTTCTGATGATTCATTATATTATGGACACATGAAGATTCTGATTACATTAGATATTAAGATTTTATTATGGGATGTGTTTCAAACAGGCTTGTGTTTAATGTAGGTAAGACCATTATTATGGCATTTGAGTGTAACGTCCAGGGCATGATATTTAGAGGAAGCATCTTTAGCATGTGAAGAGTTTCCTTGCAAAAAAGCGAAAACTAAAAGCTTCTTGGTATTTCCATTAATGGTTGCCTTGGATCGAAGACCGTAATCTAAATCTTACATCAAAATATCCTCGCGATGTTTTGCAGTAAGAATAGCAAGACATCAGCTGGGAGAAGTCGTTCCAATTTCAGTGTTCTGTTCTCTTATCGACGTTATGGTACGTCTTTTTGGAGTTTTAGCAACAAGGGGTTAATGGACATTCAATTTTTGCATTCAGGGAGAGATAGCTCTGTTACTATGTCTTGTATCCCTTTTCCTTCTTTAACATATTGCACTCGGTTCATTCTTCCAGTTCTCAGTAAATAGTCTCAATATTGGTCTCTTCAGTCTATTTTCCATTCTTTTGGTATAGTCATAGGCATATTAACTTACCTATTAGAGTAACGAAAACTAGTTCTACTACTATAGACTATGTAGTGTCATCTTTTAATCAGGAATTCGCTGACTGCACTATTTTTAATTCTGGTGTGATTCTGATCATGAAACAGTACTAACTAAATTTTTTATGAAATCTAAAAAAATAAATAAGATACGTATTTTTGGAGATAAATACTTTTTAAGCTTCAAGTAATTATGTCAAACAGCTCATTGGAACTTCCTCTCTGATGATGTCGATACAGAATTTTCTTGACTGACTTGAGAACTTGACTGCCTTTAAATCATTGCAATCATTGCCTTTCCACTTCGGCTTGTCAAAATCAAACATCACAAACCCTGGTCTACTAGAGGCTTACAAATCAATTTACACTTATAGAAATTTTCAGACAGTTTCTTCTTCCATAATTATGTGACACTTTATAGGAAAATTTATCATAAAACTATAAAACGTGCCAAGGATATTGGAGGGGTAGGGTTTTCCTGAATCCCCAACATCTAAGAGGAGTGCAACATTTAATGTTACACTACGTAGAACCGCGTAACTGACTCTACTATTGACTTCGAAGGACCACAACCATAGGTTGAATTTTATCCCAGGAAAAGCAAAAGTTACATTAAAACACACATAAGGGTTACTTCTTTACATCCCTTTAATATTGTAAAAAAGAATCCGTTTTTTACACATCACTACTTCAAATGCATAATACTTCACACTTATTTACCCAACATTTACATTTAAGGGTACAGCAAACTTCTAATACTAAAATTACTTCCACCTTTAATAACACTTGGAGTACAGAGAAAAACTGCTAGTAAAAAAGCCAGTATTTAAACTTTTTACTATTTTTAGAAATTCCGGGAAATATTTCTTATACAGAGATCGAGCGCATTGATAGTGTGAGAGATGAGGAGCTACCATAGACATATAAATAAGGATATTATAGGAAATGATATATAAGGCCCTTATTTATATGTCTATGGGAGCTACTAAAGACCATAGAACACAAATATATAGAGAAGTGGTGGTTGCATACAAACTGATAGAAATTATTGTGACAAATCAGCTAGCGTCCTTTCGCTTGGCAACGGAAACTGTTGTAACTAACTTGACAGTTTGACGTGCCTAATTAGACCAATGAAAATGATGAAAGGCGTGGCCAAATTAAGGCGGGAAATCAAATTTCATTTAATATGACAATCTTATCATTTAATCGTAATATCTAAAGCAAACGCCTACTCAAAAAGATTACTCATAGAAAAAATGGCCTTTTTGATAAGGTGTTATAGGCATAGATATTGATTTGAACAAAAATAAAACTTTTCAGCTTTATTTTACATATCTAAATAAGTTAATTTACTGCAATAATCTACGATATGTGCTAACAATAGTGTACGACATATCACCAATTGGACAAATGGAAATAAAACAACGTTTTTCTTTAATACATTTATTATTTAATTTTCCTGAAAAAAAATTACTTAAAATGATATACATAATATACAATAATTTATTATAACAGACATTTTATTAGAATTAATCTAAAAATGTTTAAAAGTATTTTGTTAGCACTGAACAACCCTAATTTTAAACAGATTAGAAAAGGTTGTCAAAATGTTTGTGCTATTTTCTCATCATACATCTAAAGGCATTCTTATTAGGTTAATAATATCCTCATTTTATTAACACATAGATTCAATAGAGGATGAATTATCCTTATTTAATATATATACTTGTATCTGTTTCCTAAGAAAAATTAAACAGATTTTAAAATTATTTAAATTATAATTTAAATATTAATTTTTGAAAGTAATTAAAAATTCTATAGTATTATCAAAAGAAACAATATATGCAATATAAAATAAAATAAACTCTTTGAAAATGAAAACAACTTTTTAGTATAAACATATATCACTTACATAATATATATTTGTTGATCTCTTATAATACTAACAACATAACAACACTAACCCCCGCTCTAGTTGTAAGCTATTATCATACAACATACGTCCCTTTTAACATAACTAATATTAAGTCGACCCTGTATCAATTATCTAAAAACCTACGTAGCACATATTCTTTGAATAATAAGCATAGTAATATATTACATTCCCAACTGTATTATATATCAAAAGCTTTACAAGACACCTAATTTCTGTGGCAAGAAGTTACAAGGGCATAACACGACTTATGCCCTTTTAACTTACCGTGCGTTTTTGGATTCAGAAGGTTGCCTTTAACATACTGACAAAAGGTCCTAATTTAATTCCTATTAATAAGCGAGAAATTTTGTAGCAAAAGGGCATAATTCGTTTTTTTTTGTTGCATAAAGTCTTAACTCAACATATACATTTTTAAGTTAATTTGCCAAACCTTAAAAGCGGCATATATTTTTATTCATATTACTACCCGACAAAACGGCATAAGTTAAGGTAATTCCCTCTTGTCAGTTACATATTGCAGTGTTAAAGATATATTTAGCTCGAGATATGGCTTTTTGTCAGTGCGCCTCTGGAATTTTATGTGCAAAATGAGAAGAAGTCGAACTTAGCAGATGATTGCAATTGCTTGCAAGACGACTAATATAGATGTTAGGAACGACGAATCTTTTAAAGAAAATGACCTACATTTGCAGAATACAAAATATGACAACCATAGCAGAATCAATGTGCGCCTTGAAAGGCTATTCGACCAAGAAAGTACTCAAGGTAAACTTAATTTGAATTGTGAACCTTTTTAAAGCCTTTGTAAGTATAAGAACTTTTTTACAAACTTATCTCGTTTTTAGAATTTCATAAAGTTGTTGAAAATGAAACAGGCACCTCAAGATATATAAATAATTATGGATATATCAGCACTGATCAGCTTTTTCCCAATTTGCAGCAAGTTTTACATTCCCCAAAAGGTCCAAAAGTATATTTTGAGTTACACAATGGTAAGCCTTTTAAATAGAGTGGTAATAATTTAATTGGTAATATTATTGCTACTGGTTTTAGTTGAATTTTCACCACTTCAAACAAATAGCGAAGCTAAGGAGTACAATGAAAAACCGGTTTCCTATTTCCCAACAGATTACCCCAAAGTATATTGCCAGTTGCAAAATGGTAAGGCTTTAAGCTGAAGTGGATTTAAATTGACAGTTAATTTCTACGTTTACTTTTAGTTCAATTGTCACCAGTTCAAACAAATAGCAAAGCTAACGAATGCCTACAAAATAACCCGATTTATGAAATAGCCGGTAAGTATACAAGCTTAGAGATTTATATTATTTTTTTTTAAATATATCTTTTTAAATAGGTTATTCTAATTCTATAGCATTTTTTTCTTTCAGGTTTTAACTGTTTAAAACCTGAAAACCAATATGATCCAGATGATAGCCTTAAAGACCCGCGCTACATTCAAAACTCAGAAAGCGACAGCGAGGACTCGAATACAGTAAATCAAGCATCAGGTTCGTCTACAAACTTCATGAGTAGTAAGAAGTTAAAGCAGAGAAACGAAGCTGAAAACAAAAAAAATGAAAAAAATATTGGTCAAAATAGACAATAGACAGCAAGTTGATCAAAATAGCTGTGAATTAAACGAGGCCGAAGATGTACAAATAATAAAGTCAACGAAAACGCTGGAAAAAAAACAAGAAAATTGTTAAAAAACTCTGGAAAAGAGTATACCTCTAAAAGTGGAAAAAAAGTTGTTGAAAGGAAATCCCGTTCTTTGAAACAAAATTGTCGAAGAAAATGCTTCATAAATATACCAGACGAAGTTAGAATAAATTTATTTAGAGAATATTGGGAAATAGGTGAATACAATAGAAGAGTTATGTATATATCGTCTCTACTACAGATAGAGAGTAAAAAGTCCCAAATGTTAAACACCTTAAAGAAAAGAAATAGGGAAAAAAGTGTTTCCTACTTCGTTGATTCGAAAAATGCGCGAACGCAAGTCTGCCAAGTATGCTTTTTAACTTTCCGGAGCTCGCGCGCGGACTCTCACTCCGCAACTATTTTATTTTGTCGTTAATTTCGACAATCGACAACTCGCAGCGCTGTAATATTAAGTATCTTTCTATCCCAGGTTTTCCTACAGTCAGTGCTCATTTGTGCGTTGGTGCGTGCGTTTATTGCCAAATTATAGCCACTGCGGACTGTGAGTCCACGCGCGAGCGTTCAATTTAAATATTGTTTTCCCTTTTTTTTTTGTTAAACTTGTTGTGCAATGGTGAGTGTTAGCTTTTATTATTAAAATTTAAGATAGATTATTATTATTTGTACACTTTTATAGATGGCGTGCTCCTGGAGTCGAGAGGAGGCTCGTGTGCAAAAGCTCATGCAAGAATGTTTGGATGAAGATGATGAGGAGCCAAAGAGTGATTTTGAGGACCAAGAAGATGATGGAGAAGAAGACAATTTAAAAAGGCAAGATTTGGATAGTGATACCGAACAAGAAACTTCGGAGACGGAAGCCACTGATGAAGTCGCTAATGGAAATTACCCTGTGTTTATTGGCAAAGATGGAACTGAGTGGGCCAAACATATGACGAAAAGAAATGTGAAAACCAGGGCGGAGAACTTGATAAAGCATCTTCCAGGGGTAAAAAGGAGACCTAAAAAGAGAAATTGACATTTGGAAGCTTTTTTTTACAGACGAAGTACTGAATTCGATAGTCGAAAATACAAACAGACATATTGCCATGAGTAGAGGCAATTACCAACGTGAAAGAGATGCAAAAGACACGGACATATTAGAAATACAAGCACTGATTGGATTGCTTTATTTATCTGGGGTATTGAAATCTAATCGACTTAATATTGAGGAAATATGGACACACAATGGTACTAGCGTCGAGCTTTGTCGACTTACGATGTCCCAATGTCGATTTCGATTTCTGCTGAATCATTTACGTTTTGATGATTTGGCAACTAGAGACGAACGAAAACAGACTGACAAACTAGCCGCCATCCGGACAGTGTTTGATACAGTTGTTGGTAACTTTGATTCAGCCTATACACCTTTTGAATGGCTAACAATAGACGAGAAGCTAGAAGCATTTCGGGGGCGTTGCAACTTTAGGCAGTATATACCTAGCAAACCCAATAAATATGGGCTAAAAATATTTGCTAGACGCCAATACTTTCTACACCTGCAACATGGAAGTTTACATAGGAAAGCAGCCTGAGGTCCATTCCAAGCAAGTAATTCTCCCACTGCAGTGGTGCAGAGATTGTGCCAATCAATATAAGGAACCTGTCGTAATATTGCAGTTGACAACTGGTTTACCAGTATGGAGCTACTCAATTCCCTTCAGTCCGATTTCAAGCTAACTTTATTAGGTACAGTTAGAAAAAACAAAAGAGAATTTCCACCTGAATTTTCGAATCCTTTGGGTCGTTCACTTTTATCGTCCATGTTCGCCTTTCGTCATAACTGTACTTTAGTATCATATACACCAAAAAAGAAAAAAAACGTGCTGCTTTTATCAAGTATGCATTTTGACGATAAAATAGATGCTTCTACTGGAAAACCAGATATGATATTGGACTACAACTCATCTAAAGGAGGTGTTGACTGTGTGGACAAGCTATGTGCGTCTTATAACTGTGCACATAACACAAGAAGATGGCCCATGGTTGTGTTCTATTCGTTACTCAATGTATCGTGAATAAACTCTTTTGTTGTTCATTCAATGAATAATAATGAAAGTATACGACGAAGAAAGTTTTTGCGATCTTTGTCATTTCAATTAGTGGAGGGCTATATTCGCCGTCGAATGACGCATACTATTCCTAAGGCTACGCAGTTGAGAATAAAAGAACTTTTCGGACTGGAAACACCTACACCTGAGCCTCTACCAGCAGGACAACGCGGACGTTGCTCATACTGGGATAGAAAAAAAATAGACCTTCTCGTTTTTTTTTTGTGTTGAATGCCACAAATGTGTTTATTTAGAGCATTCACTTGTTATTTGTCATGAATGCCGCTCAGAATGAACACACATTTTTATTTTTAATTTCTAGAAAGTTTTTATGTGTTGTTAAATGTTTATTTAAATTTTTTTGTAGCAATAAGTTTTGTTAAAATTCCAAAATCAATGTATTCGATGAATAAAATCTTAAAATAAATAAAAATTAACTTTTATTGCCAATATTTTTAGAAATATGCAGATTTGAAGGCTGCAGACTCTGAGTCCGCATGCGAGCGTCCTTTCTAAAATACTTAGCGCGAGCTCCGGAAGGTTAAATATTTTTGGTGAAACAACAAAATTTATCCGTAGTGTAATTTTAAAAAAGTCTTCTTCAGAAAGCGGGATTCCTGCTTCTGATAAAAGAGGGAAGCACCAACCAGTCCACAAAATTTCGAAGGAGAGAAAAGATACTCATTAACCACATACAAAAGTTTCCTGCGTACGAATCGCATTATTCTCGAAAACATACCGAGAAAAAGTATTTGCCATGCGACTTAAATAAAACAAAAATGTTGAACCTATACACGAACCTATATACAAAATATATTCTCAGAGAGTTGACAGTTTAAATTTAAAGTTTAAAAAACCCAGTAACGACATTTGTTCATACTGTGATTTGTTAAATATGCAGATTAAATGCGCAAAAGATCAAGAAACCCAAATTTTATTGGAAGAAAAGCTTCGAGTTCATCATTTTGAAGCAGAAGCTGCATTTTAAGCGAAGAAAGTCGATAAAGCATTAGCTTTGGATAATCCAAACTTAAAAGTCATAGTTTTTGACCTACAGCAAGTGCTTCCAACACCTTATTTAAGTACAGGAACTGTTTTTTATAAAAGGCAATTACACACTTCTAATCTTACCATTCACGAATGCAATACCAATCAATCTTTTCATTTTATGTGGCACGAGGGTATTGCAGGTCAAGGAGCTAACGAAATTGCCTCGTGCCTATACAAATATTTATTAAATTTGGATGAATCGATAAATCACGTTATCTCTTACAGTGATACGTGCGGTGGGTAGAACAAAAACTCTCATGTTGCCAGCATGTTTACATATCTTGTTTCAGTCCACAAGCATTTGCAAAGGGTTAATCATAACTTTTTGGTACCAGGTCACACAAATATGGAGTGTGACTCGGACCATGCCTTAATCGAAAAATATAAAAAGAAGTCACCCTTTCCTATACATGTTCCACGCGACTGGTTAAATTTAGTAAGATTAGCAGGAAAGTCTAGTAATAAAATAAAGAATAAAAATGAAACTGGTAAGTTTATTGTAAACGAAATGACAACAAAAGATTTTCTGGACTTTTCCCAACTTATGAAAGGCCCTTTAATATTAAAAAAACAAACAGACGACAAAGAAAAACTAATGTGGAGGGCACAGAAGTGGATAAGATACGAAAAAGAGTTTGGTATGGTTCAATTTAAACAGTCTTTATCAGAGAGTGACGATTTCAAATTTGTAAATTTTAAGACCTCAAGTATCAAATTATCTGACATAAAGATAGCTCAAATATTATCTGGTAGCAGGAGTATCGATAAAAAGAAAAAAGAAAACTTATTAGAACTCCTTGATCTAATTGATGAGGCAGCACGCGATTTTTATGTAAATTTAAACGTCACATCACAGGCACAGGTCCAAAATGATGTCGATCCAGATGTAGATCGGTAATATAGTGATATAGAATTTTAAATATTTTCTTAGAAACTAAGTTTAAAGTTCGTTTCCCATCTTTTTAATTTTTTTCTCTTCTCCTTTAATTTGGGTTTTTTTTATTGGTTTAAAACTTATTTAGCTTTAAAAAGAATGCGTCTATCGTTTAGTTTGTTTCATTTACTGTTTCGTTTGTATTTTCTGCTGGAAAAAATCATGCACCGCGCTTGATAGGGTTTGTTTAAAAGACTCTTTTTTTGGAGAAAAATATTTTTGTTGTTGATTAATGTTCTTTGTTGTGTCTTAATGTTTAATGTGCGTACCTAGTAAAAATTTGAAGATTGGTTTCTCTAGTTCTGTCAGCAAAAACTTTTTTGTTCTTTTTTAGTAATAAGTAATAGGTACTTGATCAAGTTCAATAATAATTTATTAAACTATTTTTAAAACGGAATTTCTAATAAAATGATAATAATTAATAAGTCTAGTTGTTTTAAATACTGAGTTTTATTTATTTTAAAAACAAATCGATAAAAGGGCCTATCTCGATTTCGATTCGTTTGACATTCTGTTGGTCATCTTATATTTTTAAAAGGTCCAAATATGCCCTTTTGTCGGCTAGGAATATATGTATCTCTGAATTATGTCCACCCATTTTTTTTAAAAAACATAGATACTTTTAGAAAAATAACTTAAATTTTTAGGATAAATTAAAAAATACGTATTTTGACTTATGCAAACATGTTTTTTTTTTAAAGAGCGTTTATTTTAAAGGTATCAATCAATTAATATCCTTTAAATCTAGTCTTTCGTCTATCCTGAAAAGTGAGTAAATTTGAGTTATGCCCTTTTAACTTCTTGCCACAGCTATGATACCTTTGCAAAGTTAAATTTGTATAAAAACAACTCAATACCTAAAAATCGTAATAAACGCGGTTTAATGAACTTCCTGGGAAGCGGCATCAAATTCATAACTGGTAATCTAGACAATAATGACTATTTCGCAAAATTTGCACATTTTAGAACAACATCAAATTAACACTATGCAGAAAATCAATGACCTTAGTTCTCTTGCAGGAAACATAGTAAATAATTTCGAGACAAATTTTGTGATTATTGATGAAAACGCAGAAAAATTAAAAACCGAAATAAAAAACCTTTAGGGCGAAATTAATTTACTATTATTACTGCAAAGCCAATATACACAGATTGTAAGTGTTAAGGAGTTCTTAGAAAAATTATTACGAACAATTTCTTTTGCTCATCTAGGGACTCTAGATCTTGAAATATTGAGTTTTAAAGAAGTTGAAGAAATTTGGCAATATCTTGAAAGATACTATCCCGAAAATGCTCTATGGCCTCTAAAACACTTATCCGAATTAACACTAGTATGTAAGACTGGTCTCCTAGTTTTAAGCGATTTGGCAATTCTAGCAATCAAAATACTTATTTTCGAACAAAAACTATGTGATTTAAAATATGTATATCCTATACCAAATAATAAAACAAAAATACTTGTTAGTCCTAGTAAATCTTACTGTACTAAATTGTGGTATAGCCAATGCTTAGAAATCAGTTCCAATTGGATGTGCTCTGATCCCATTGCTAATAGCTGTTCACCACCAACAAACTGTCGTTTTCAGCCAATGTGATGTTATCATAAATCAACAAAAGTACTCCTTATCCTCAAATAATTTTTTTTTTTACTATACCCAAAATTGAAAAACTCCAACCGACAAATCTGTCCCTCAACTTGCAAAATAGACATCTGCAAAATCCTAGAAAAATCCAGGAAGACCTCATGGAAAGTTGGCAATCAAAGACGTTTAATACCCTATGGAATACCGCCCATACTGTACTGGTAATTACTTGTATTATATTTGTATGCATCTTAGGTTTAGTAATTTACTTTTGGCAAAAGCAAAAACACCTTAAGGCCATTCCAACAAAGGTTCTAGAAAAATTGATCAACGAGGACGTTGAATGTTCTAAGGGTGGAGGAGTAATAGCTAATAACTAATATTAATTTAACGCTGACATAGCAATAAGAGCTATGTCAGCGTTATAACGATAATTATATAAGTAACCATAACCCATTAAACAGTAACATTAATATAGTGTAAAAGCCTAGTTGCTGTTCATATTAATTGTTCCATAGATTTAAGTACGTTTTTGTAACAATAAAGTTTTTTAAAAGGAACTTCGCCCAGCTATGTTCTTATTTCGCTATAATCTCCTTTATCATTCGTCGCCACTCCCTTTGTGCTCCGCTACCTTAAACTGTTACCTGTACACTAACCATAATACGAGTCACAGAATAAACGATCTCAGAGATCGTTTATTCTGATCAAGTTTATCCACGATCTCAGACATCGTTTATTCTGTAATACGAGTAATATTTCTTCGAGACTTGTCTTTCTCCGCTACTTCACGTATTTCTAACTCCGCTCTACGCATATTGTTTTTGTTTTTCATTTTCGTTAACTTTGTTTTATTGTTACTATTGCCTACTTTGGCTGGTGCCTTTACAAACGAGGAGTACGCCGATATCCTCATGGCATATGGTAGAGCTGATGGAAATGGACAAGAAACAAAAAGAATTTACCAAGAGCGTTTTCCCAATAGACGCCAACCTAATCGTCATACTTTTGAAACGACCTTTAGACGTTTAAGAGAAACTGGTAGTTTAAATCGACGTGAATCTGGAGTTTGCAGACAACGTAATGTTGCTGATGACGAACGAATTCTGGAAGCTTTTGACGAAGATCCCACAGCGAGCTTCCGGACTGTAGCCGCAAATCTATGGAATGTATGAAAGGTCTGGTCTGTTCTTCATGCCAACGGAAAGCATCTCTTTTATTACACTCCCGTGCAAGATCTTGAAGAAAACGACTACCAAGGACGTTCTCAGTTTTGCCGCCTCCTGCTACATATGGAGGTGGATAACCGCGATTTCTTGAAAAACATACTGTGGACAGATGAATCCAAGTTTTCAAGGGAGGGAATTATCAACATTCATAATTTGCATTATTAGGCCCCAAAAGAAAAAAAAAACCAAAAATGAAGAAATTCGTGTCCTTTCAAAGGAACTTCTCAGTAAACGTTTGGGCAGGCCTAATTGGTAATACCCTTATTGGTCCACATTATTTACCGGATAATTTGAATGGGGATAATTATCTAGATTTTTTATTAAATGATCTGCCCGAACTCTTGAACGGGATTCCAAATTTTCTCTATGAAGAACAAATGACGTTCCAACACGATGGGTGCCCAGCGCACTGGAGTTTGGCGATCCGGGAGCACCTAGACAATGCATTTCCCAATACTTGGATTGGCAGAGAAGGCCTTATCCCAGGGCCTGCAAGATCACCGGACTTGACGCCGCTTGATCTTCCACGTCTGGGGCCGTGCAAAAGAACTTGTGTATTTCAAACCTATAAATACAAGGGAACAATTGATAGGAAAAATTAATGATGATTTTGTAATAATGAGACAGGAACTAACATTACAGTATACCACAAGAGCAATAAGAAAGCGATGTTACGCATGTATTAGAAATAATGGCCATTAATTTGAGCAAGACTTGTAAATAAACGATTTGAAGTAAAGAATATGTTTTTTTAATCAACCTGTAAAGGAACGGGTCATGGAAATGAAAGGGCACATTAGCTGTTTTAGAACGGTGAAAGAGATAGCGCAACAGTTTGTTACTGTTGTTTTTACCACTGTTAGTTTCTCTTTACATATTTTTCTCAGTTATTACCTAAATCTGAATGAGACAACATTAGTCTTTAAAATAAAATTAATTGTGCGCCATCTTGGCCAAAAACTAAAAAAAAATTGAAGGTTAAAGTAAAAAAACGGGAAAAATCGAATAAAAAAAGGAAAAAATATATTACTCCTTAAATTTGAGGAAAAACAAAAAAATACTATGCGTTTTAACCCATCCAACTTCACCTATTTACCATTTCCGTTTGGCTACTCACCTTCCAAACACCCTGTATATATTATTCCAGGGTATCGACCTAAAATCTGAATAAAATTGACCATGATCCAAAGATTTAAAATTCCTATATGTTTTAAACTCAGGTTTAACTTTTTTTACCTTAATATCTAAATTACAAAAAAATAGGTCATGATCACTAAAATCTACATTAAAAGTTATGAGAGAGGCTGTTGAGTTAGTTCTTGGCAAAATCACAAATACGTACTTAGTAACAGCACTTTCTACATTTGATAGATTAATATTAAAATATTCCAAATAAATAACTTTATTAACCATAGGGATAATTTAAGAAAATGTAACTTCGATTCATCAAAAAAAATCGAGATAATTAAAATTAGGTAGTTTATATACTGTTCCCAATGCAATGCTTGGCTGGGGTAGTTTAATTTTAATGCATATTTGATCTATTACTCACCTAGTGGATTAAATCTGTGTTTAAGAAGAGCATTTTCTAAACTTACTCGTTCTTTTGGAATTAATATATTGTATTGCCGTTCTAATTGAATTTGTGGCTATCTAAATGGTTTTAAAAGCCATGGAGATAACCATATCCGCTGTTCCCCAGCAAACAGACATTTCCATGAAATATTGTAAGTTTTTGTTGAACAGAACTTTGTCTCCAAATCCTACTATCGTGCACACTTCCCGGCCATTACATGTCTATTCTTGTAAATCTTTCCATTGCATCACATGTCATCTGAATATTTAATGAAGCAACATTTTTTCTATTTATGTACTCATCGCCAAACTGCCCGCCAGGTTTTTTAATTTGTATATGGGTATAAAGAAGTTCGCCAATTACGGTGGACCAATTCTGTATTTTTCCATTCAACTTGTCTTAGCTTCATGTAACTTTCGTTCAATTGTTGGAAACATTATCCATTGATCTGCCTTCTTCATAGTTTTTTGTGCAACATAATCTACAGTCTTGTAGACAAACTGTTGTTCTATCAACACCAAAATCATTTTGAAAACCAAGGTCACTAATACACCGAAGAAATATTTCCATATATTTTGTTGAAGAAAGTGCACCACTTCAAGTTCTATATGGTAAGAAATAGTTCGTAATGAGCTCAATATTTTCATTTTCAAACCTTAAAAGACGTTTTGCACTATTTGGACTTACATCTCTACGATCACGATATTGTTTAATTTTACGAATATTCATAAATGCTGCCATAATTTACAAACTTTAAATTATAAATCTTATGGTAAGGTAGCATCAAATCAACCTTGCGAAAATAAAAGTATTTACTTAATAAGTTAAGTTTTTATTTGCTGTTATTCACCCCGACCGTAAGTAAGCACTAAACAGTTGCTATAGGAGTAATAACTGGAGATAGCAAGTGTTTGCTTGACAAGTAGGACTAAAACTTTTATTATTCACTTACTGTCAAGAATTTACTTAAAAATTAGAAAGTAAAAGCATTTACTCTCTTTTATTCACCTCACCCAATGTAAGAATCTCGGCATTATAATTGATTCTAAGTTACAATTTCACAGCCAATTGACAAGGGTCCTTCAAAGGTCGTATATGTCATTGCGGAATCTGTACAAAAATAAAGGTAAACTCGAACTGCCGTTGAGAAAGGTTTTGTGCGAAACATTGGTTCTCTTTCATACTGCTTATTGTAATTTTGTGTATGGCCCAGCCTTGAATGTAGCATGAAAAAAAAAATTACAACGCTTGCAGAATTCATGTATACGTTTTATTTACAATTTAAGGGCCTGTGATCACGTCAGATACAAGTTACCTGCACTGAAATAGTAACATATGCAGGATCGAGAGACGGTACACTTCGCATGCTTTCTTCATAGAATCTTCTCTAGTGGAGCGCTTGAGTATCTTAGTGTACGTGCACACAGGACGCGATTAAGCGATAAGCTTTGCTATGAGATACGACGCTATGCGATGCTATGCTTTTGATTACTTGTTTTATTTTGGTTGTGTTTTAATAGAAGGCGATAAACCAAAGCGTAGTAACTTCCAAACCTCTGCCTGCGTCAGTTCCAGCTACCATGGAATTATTATTATTAGAAAATTAATTTTTACCATATATGTATATAAAAAAAATAAAAAGTAAAAAAAAGAAATGGGTACATGAAATTTATCGTGAACGATTAACCTACGGAGAACTTCATAATTTTTTCTCCGAATTAACCCTATATCCTGACAAATTTCGAGAATATTTCCGAATGTCTTTGGAAACATTCATACTTAACGTTACGCCTTGCCGTAACGTTAAGGTAAGAAAAAAATGCTTAGATATATGTGAGTACTTACCAAATATTTTATTTCAAATTCGTTACAGTTATTTTAGAAAAATAAACAAATAGAAATGTAAACGTATAAAATATGTCTTTTTTCTTCAGGGGAGAATTGTGTAAAAACTATTTGTTTCTATGGAATAAGCGGGTGAAGCCAATGGTGTTGCCACAAAAGTGTGTGTCATTTGAGGCTGATGAGTTGGCATAAAAAAAAACTTATATTTTCAACATGGTGCTCGATCACTGTGGCTTGGTAAAGCAGTTCCTGCATCTTGAGACGAAACCACATCTTTGTTTCAAAACGCATTTTTTTTAGCGGTATATGGAAACTCATAAGAAAGTGATAGTCATGATCCTGAGTAATCTGAGAGTGTGTCGATAAAACGGAATTATTTGCTTTAAGAACGTCAATTTTTTGTTGCTCTAATTTAAAAAATTCTTCAATATCAAAGTCTTCTTTTCTTTTAGCTGCTCTTTTTGCAGGACGTTTTGGCGGATGCCCACAGTCAGTTGGCTCTTGACATACATTTTTATCTGAGCTAGTAGTTCCAATAGTTTGGTTGTTGTGATCAGATAATAGTTGTTCTGATTCTATTCTTTCATCCGGAGTAACAGATGTCTCATCGTCGATGTCATCAGGAAATAAATGATCATTGGATACATCTTCGTTTAGTTGGCTTGCGTTATCGTCAGTGGGTAAGTTGCCAGTTAGCTGTCTCGGATTCATTTTATCCTTAAGGAACCATAAAATCTTAAAGTAAGTTCACTTTGAATTAAAGTTTGAAGGAGTTTCGTCTCCAGATTTAGGTTTCGGCAACTTCTTCAGCTCATTTCTGAAGATATCTCGTAAAGATTTCCATCTTTTTTTAGCAGCTTCTTCTAAAAAAAAGAATAAAATTGTATGTTTTCAAAAAGTAATCTTGTTTTTATGAATCAATTATTAGTTTAAAATTAACAGTAGAATGTTGACATATCTCTTAACATATCACTACAGATAATTCACTAAGGGCCAGTTCTACAAACATGGTATAACTTTTTTCCTGGAGTAATTACTATGACAACGATTGTTGAGACAATTGTAATTTTAGCAATTATTTTAAAAATAAACTTATACCATGATTGTCGAACTGGCCCTTAGTAATAATAACACACTAATTGATTCTCCTTTTTCCAGGTTTCTGGCGACAGGTGCCTCTTATAGAAGCCTAGCATTCTCTTTTCGCCTTGGCGTTTCAACTGTGGCAAAGATAGTTAAACAAACATGCGAAGCAATATGGAAAGTTTATGATGCCACATATTTGCCGGTCCCGACGAAAGAAATTTTTAGTCGTTCCGCCTCTGACTATTGGAATAAATGGAATTGGCCTCATTGCGTCGGCTCAATTGATGGTAAACATGTACGAATTAAATGTCCGGCGAATTCAGGAACAATGTTTTACAATTATAAACAATATTTTTCCATCGTTTTACAAGCTGTGGCTGACGCCAACTACAAATTTCTGACCATAGAAGTGGGTGCATATGGAAAACAAAGCGATGGAGGAATCTTTCAGTCGTCAGAAACATATGCTTTGTTAAAAATGAAAAGTTTAATTTACCCAAGACAACAACATTACCTGAATCAGACATAGAATTCCCGTTCTATTTGATTGGAGATGAAGCATATCCGTTGACACATTTTCTAATACGAGCATTTCCTCGAAGGCAACTCACAGATGAAAATGAGAATTTCAACCGTAGGCTATGCAGAGCTCGGAGGTGTGTGGAATGTGCATTTGGTATTCTAGTGGCTAGGTGGAGAATATTAACGAAAGCAATAGAGACCGACCCTTCCGTAGCAGAAATCATAATTAAATGCGCTTGTTTGCTACACAATATTATAATATATCGAGAAGGAATCCATGATTATGATATAAACAATCACGAACAAACTTGCAGTGACATGATCAGCCAGCCTGCCTCACGTGTAAACAACAGAGCCTCAAAACAAGCATATGAATTAAGAGATATTTTGAAATCGTATTTAGTAAACTATTAGTGGTTAATTGTTATTATATTTCTGGTAAATTAAAAAAAGTTTTTTTTTAAATATAAAATAAACTAGTATGTACACACCATGTTTAACTTACTTGAACGTTTAGTTCTGCAGCTACCTCCTGCCATAATTTCTCAACTTTGTCCCGATCTCGATAGCCTTTGTTTTGTTGATCCCATAGTGGAAGACGCACTCGGACTGCATTTCTTAATTTTTCTGCATCCATACCACACGAAATACGGACAAATATAACTAGACAATAACTAGCAGCGCGAGGACCCAAGCGATTAAAATCAAACTTGCTTGAAAATCAATCAGACGCGCGAGATCGCGTTGCATCGCATCGCATCTTAAAGCAGCTACAAGCGCGCTGTTTGAATGCTTGCTTTTGATTTTAGAGGTTTGTATTAATCGCACCGCATCGCATAGTATCGCTTATCGCTTAATTGCGTCCTGTGTACACGTACACTTAGAGATCGTTTAACTTTTAGATTCTTCACTCATGATTGTATTACAAGTCAAAATACCCTTTTAAATATACCAAAGCATCGCACAGCTATGTTTCGACGTAGCTGTTCATTTCTTGCTTCAAAAGTATATAACAATTTGTTGCAAAATAAACTTTAAAAATGTAGTTTGTCAAGTTTTAAGAAAAACATAAAAGAGTTTATATTGAGTAACTTTTAAATATATTTGGTTTGAATTTCGTCAATTTCTTATTATCATAATTTATTCTTAGTAATTAGGACTCTTTATACCATGTAATTTATAACATTATGTATTGCTGAATTCTGTATGCTCGGTTAAGCAAACAGCTTTGGCTGCCCTTCGCTGTGTTTAATAAAAAGTCGTTTATTATTATATAGATCTGGGATCAGTCTATTTTCAACAAGGTCTTTTGAGCCTTTTATTTAAAGAATTATTTGTTAGGTTTATCATTTAGAGTTTTATTTTGTTTTTTTTTATAATGTTCATTTTTATTCGAGTTTCTATTTTATTTTAATAAGAACAAGCTTTAATTTTCAATATGCAATACACAGCATAAAAAAATGTAATTATGAATCTATGCAGGTTTTAAAAATGTAATTCCTGAATTAGAAAAATATTATACCAATGATATGATACAACCCTCACCGACGTCAGACGCGTACTAAAATAATTTTTTTTTTGGTTTTTGGCCTTGTGCTTGACTACAGTGACCACACGTCTCGATTTTAGCGGGACAGTCCCACTTTTTGGTGCACTGTCCCGCGTCCCGCCGATTTTTAAAAATGTCCCGTTTTTTAGAAAATATCTCCATTTCTTATTTTAAATGTACTGTAAAAATATATTACCTATTATTTATTAAGTATTATGGTGAAAATAGAGAAACAAATAAAAAAAACACATAAAATGCATTCAGAGTAAACTAAAATAGGCCATATACCAAGTTAGATTTACTCGGTGGTGTTCGATCATTGTCATTACGTCTGGGTTTAGTGCAGATAAGTGCAAACTGTGCGGTTTGTTGTTTTTAATTTGACGTTCGGTTTAACTCATTATTTAACGGTCAAACACTTTTTACTCTTTTCTAGAGTTTCTAGTGAATTTTTCATTTAGTTCCAATAGTTACCCACAGAAAAATAGATGACTAAAAAAAGAGAACGCAAATTTAATGAACGACTTTAAACAGAGAATTTCTATTTATTAAAAAAAAACAAAATAGATGCAATAGAATTCGCGCTTTCCCTTCCAGGAATAAATGCAGCAAGAGAACGTGCTTTTTCTAATGTCAATAAAATACGGACAACTGAAAAAATCCAGTTAAATATTAAAATCTATATTAAGGGTAAAATATAATTTGACCAATTTATGTAAAATATTTCACATTTTAATAAATGATCTGAATAGAATTTTATTTTATTAAAAATCACGATGTACACATTATTTTATACAAATATTTTTATAGTTGCTAATAATAAATAATAAATACATTTTCAGACAAATATATGAATGTATACAATAAACTATGCATTAAATTAAAATTCTCATTTTGTTCTATTTTTCCTGTTTTTCCTTCTCTGAATGGAAATGTGGTTACGGTATGGCTTGGCACATTTAGCCACTAAACTAAAATTTTAAATAATCGACTTTAAACCTCGAACACCATGACGCGGCGGCGGCATTGTAACATCTCGCCTATTAGGAACTTTATATGTGTAGTAACTGATTCGCCAATCTGTATAATCAATCGCTTCTTAACGCCCAGTTCCCGGACGCGAATTTACAAATTCCTCTACCATTTCAGTCACCCTGAATTCGAGTAGTTTTTGTTTGCAGAATATTAGTTACATTTTCTAATCTATTACGGTGCAGAAATTGACCATACTAGAATAGAATTTGTAAGTTTATTTTGTGCGCCATTGTCTTTGCAAAGTCTAACCTGTCTAAATTTTTAAAAAAATCTGCTGTTGAGCGGTTTATATATTTAACGGTTAACGGTTAACGGTATCAATTAAACGGTTTATAAGTTAGTCACTCCGTTGTTTGTATCCGTTGTCACGCCACGTCGGCGTCACGTCGTTAAGTTAGGTTACAGTGTAGTTACCTTAATTTAACATATTTGTAGTGCTTCAAAATGGATAAAACAATATTGAGTGGTATTTTTGATAGTGATATTCACTTGATATTCATCTTGAATTAGAAGAGAAAAATCAAGATCAATTTGTGACTAAATTCCAGTGCAAGTTAACAAAAGGGACAAATTATCAGGAAAAGTGTGACAACTTTATTGAAGACTTTTCTCGTAACACAAACACTAATTGGATAGTAAGCAAAGTGTTTAATAACTGTGTTCGTTATGAATTTCGCAAACTATATATGTGTCATCTAGGCAAAAAGAATAAACGTGTAATTAAGAAAAAAGGAAGTACAAGAAATTATGGGTGCTCGGCAATTATAAATATAAAATTTCTAAAAACGACTGAAGTTACTTTGAGAAGATCTAACTTATTAAAACAAGGTTTAAATGCAGTGATCAATATAAATTATGAACATTCTCATCGAATTCAGGTTGCTCAAGCTTATTCCGATGTGCGCTAGTTTATTCCGATGTAATGAAGATACAAAAGCAACTTTTCGTGCTTATTTTGAGTCTGGAATGACAGCTTCTGCAGCCAAAACTTATCATGAATTACTTTATCTGAAAATTGTGATGGTAATATTCATGTGCTTCTAGCGAATGCACAAGTTAACCCAACTGACAGACAAGTAACCTACTTTTATCAACAATGGAGATCTGAAAAATTCGGAGGAAGGGATGATGAAAGTGTTACTGAAAGAATTAAGAGTTAAAAAGGTAAAGGTAAAGTTGAAGAGTTATAAAAATAGGATATCCAGTTATGTGTTACGTATTACGAAAATCCATTTCTTGTTGTTCTGATAACGCCAGTTATGAAAAGAGCTTTTAAAGCGGGCCGTGCAGATGAGATGATCTTAATTGACACTAGTGGCTCTTGTGATCAAAGTAGGACCTCTGTAAGTTTTATTTTTGCAGCAACAAAAATAGGAGCATTGCCAATAGCTGTTATTCTTCATAAAAATAAATCAGAAAATGATTATTTACATGCTCTAAAAATTTCAAAGCAATACTTAGCCACATGTGATAAACTATTTGAGCCACAAATTATTATGACCGACGATGACTCCGCAGAAAGAAATGCATTGAAAGTAATATTTCCGAAAGCTCGCTTGCTTTTGTGTATATTTCATGTTACACAAGCTTTGTGGCGCTGGCTATGGGACTCCAATAACAAGATTCTGAAAGATGACCGAAAGACATTAATGACGTTATTCCGCCATGTTTTATTTCCTAGACTACTTCAGATGCAGAGACCTTTCTGTTTCAGTTAATAAATAACCAGACTCTAAACAAGTACAATAATGCCAAAGCTCATTAAGAACTCATTTGGGGCCGTCGAGAAGAATGGTGTAAAGATGTAAAGTATTTAACATGTGTGCACTTATTGCTTTTATCACAGGAATTATTAAAAACTATAACAAAAATAGACTTCTAAAATTTGCTAACACAAGAGGACGACATTTAATTCTAGCTTATAATAAGTTTTTTCGACGCTTAAAAGATATCGAAGAAGTAACACAGATCAGTAATTTAACTTACCGTGTTACATCGAAAAGTAACTCTTACGAATTGAATATTGAAACTGAGTATTGTGATTGTTATTTTGGTCAAGAAGGGCAATATTGCATGGGCATTTATGAGCGGTAGAAGAAAAATATAGACTTTCTTTAAAAAAATCGTTGTTGTTGACTAAAAGTGATCGGCAAAATTTTGCTAAAATTGCCTAAGAAAAAATTTATTCATCCAATTGTTACGATGATATTGATGACATAAACTATGACAACTGCCATCCCGAAGAAAGTAATGAAACGTGTTACCCAGAAAATAATATTATTTTTCATTCACATCAATCTGAAACTAACATTTCGTTTGATTTGCCAATTACCGAAACACTCAATCAAGAATACAACGAAACTATTGATAGAATGCAAGCCGAATTTATAAGACTTTTGAATATATTAAAAAAAGATCAATGTTCTTCGAATATCACAGTGCTAAAAGAATTTGTGACAACATCAGAGAAAATGCAGACTTCGTCACAAATAGCCTCTATGTTTTCTCACACAACTCGATTTTCCAGGAACCGAAAAATTCGAGTACAACCTACAGCTATAGCTCGAAGAAAGGAAAAGGGACTAAAAGGTCAGAATCGCATACAGTCTGGAAGACCAACCACTCTGGAAAAAAAGAAGAAGAAGAAACCTCACAACATTAGTCTAAGCATAGAAAAAAACGAGTCTAGTGCAAAAAAACTCTGTTCAATAATTTAGTAAGTAATATTAGTAAATACCCATGTTACAGAGATTTTTTAGTTCTTAGGTTCTTAATAACATTAGTTGTTATGTCTTTAAGTGTGCAATAATTTTCTTAAATTACCCCATTTGATAAGCATTTCCATAAGGATTTGAAATATAAATATTATACTTTAATCAAAAGTTTTTTTAACTGTACATTATTATAAGTTATGTATTTGCCTAAATGCTGAGAATTTTAAGGAGAATCCAAAAATCAAATAAAATTGAAATTTCTATTTACCGAAAACGTCAAACAAAAAAGTTAAAGGGGGGGTACATTTATAACCGGACGCGAACATTGTGTACAGAAAAGTCCAATAAATTAATTTATGTGCGTACTTGATTAGTTTTACATACATGACTGAAACAGTGTAGAAATTTACTCAATATGTAATCAAAAATTTCGCTTACAAATCATACACCAATACAGTTAATTTTTGTATCTATAGTGGAATACAATATGTAACTAATATTCTGCAAACAAAAACTACCCGAATTCAGTCACCCTCGTGACTGTAATGGTAGAGGAATTGTAAATTCGCTTCCCGGACGCTTTATGTCTAATGTAATTCCATTTTTTAAAAATGGACAAAGAAATATTATTTCAAATTATCGGCCTAAAAGCAAACTTAACAGTGCCGTAAAACTTTTTGAAAAACTCTTATAAGAATTTTTTTTTTAATCTGGTAAAAAGACAACTTATTTTTCAGCAGCAGGATTTTGTTTCTATTCGATCCATTGATAGTAATAACCGATAATTGTTCTACAATCACCGAATTCTTAAAGGATAATATACATAAGCATATTCAGGTTGACTCTGTTTACACCGACTTCAGCAAGGCATTTGATAAATTCGATTAGTAATGATAGAAAAATCAGCTGGTGTTGGAGTGAACGGTGTTCCCCTGAATTGAGTCGAATCTTATTTTAATAATAGAAAATTTAAATCCTGCATAAATTGTATAGGTTCAGGAAGATAAAGAACGATTTATTAAATATTGTTATGTTCATAGTGTATTTTTAAATACAGATAAATATCATTTGATTTATTAAGAATTTGGCATATTACGCATTTGTTTATAGTAAACTTAATTTTGAATGTGTTGTTTCCAGTCCATTTTACTCAGTGTAGAATAGAATTGGAAGATGTACAGAATAAAATTCTAAAGCATCTTCTAAAATAATTTTAACAATGACGTAAATCTGCTACGCAATCATTTCATACTTACTCTAGAAAATAGAAGACATGTTTCAGATCTCCTTTTTCTTCACAAACTATTAAATAATAAAATTAATTGCCTTAATTTAATCCATTGTCTAACAATCAATATTCCACCATGCCAAATTAGGTATAGCAACATTAGCAACGTTTTCTATATACAACACATTTTAGAAACACCAATAGCTTTCAGTCATCTCCTTTATGCAAAATGATGAGATTTTCAAATTCTTGCTATGAAAATATAAACATAGATTTGTTTTTTAATACTCAAAAGTTTATAGTGGAATAACATTTGTTGTACACTTATTTTATTTTTCTCATACGCATATAGTTTGTAAGTGGCTTTGTAATATATTACTAAGTTATATTTTACTTCTTAATTTTTTATAGTAAATTACATCATTATGCACTTTAAATTATAATTTCATTTATATAATTATTAAATAATTACTACTTAAAACACGAATGTTAATATTGTTAGTGGCTACTATAATAAGTTTTTCTTGTTTGTTTCCTCAATATTAATAAATGAATACCGTCATTATCAAATGTTTTGAAAAAGTTCAGGGATGATATATTGCCCTTGTGAATGAAAAAGCTATTACACATATCGCCAAAAGTCTGACCCCCTAGGAATTTTATATAAAAATATTTTTTGAAGTTCAGTTTCTGGGCATGTAAAGTAGTATGTTGTTTTTGTATTCCAGAGAACAAAAAAAAGTTTCTAAGAAACTGTTTGTTCTCGACCAGAGGCATTTTTCATAATATGAGTATGTTTTGTTTAAAAATGACGGGAAACGTAATTTCGCTGTTTGATAGAGCAAGAATAGTGGCTTTGCACCAAGCACATTTGTCAAATCACGCAATTTCAAATCGTCTGGGTATTCCTAGAAGTTCGGTAGTTCGTATCGTAAGTTTATATGAAGAAACTGGACACGTTGATCGAAGACTGAAAACTGTTGAAACTGATCGCCCGAGAGTAACAATTGAAAGAGAAGATCGCTACGTAAATTTCGTCCGTCGAAAGGATGTACTGAAGAGCAATATCAGTTATCACTATAAGGAGGAGACTTTATGCTGTGAATGAAAGATCTAGGAGAGTTTTACGTGTTCCTAGATTATTGTTTCGACACATAACTGCACGACTTTATTGAATAGAGGAACATAGAGGATGGCTTTTACTCCAGTGGCGTAACGTGCCTTTTTCAGATGAAACGAGACTTGGTTTAGTAAATGTCAATTGGAGTCATCGATGTCCTCCACAACATCTGGAAAGGAATAAAGACTGGCTAACTGCAGCTAAAGAGGAATGGTCTAATATCCCTCAAGAAATCATTATATTCTATTGTTTCTATGCATAGGTGTGTTAATTTCTTGTGGCAGAGAATGGAAAGACATACTGGTTATTAAGCACGTTACTACCTTTTTTATGTAACATTATAAAGAAATATGTAAAAATAAAATGTCATTGAATTTGTGCATATTTTTTGAAAGCAATTTCCTATTCTGCAGGCTTCTATATGATTAATGGCATCAATGAGGCGTGAATTCTGATGATGCGTGAACAGAGCGTCTGCTAGAAGAGGTCTCCATATGTTGGGAACATCCACACTGGGTTGGCTGAAGACGCCCTGGTTTTCCGTTATGTAGGCAGCTTCCAGAGATTTCCTTTTTCGCCAGTGTGATTCCTTCCTTAGGATTTTTGTTTCAGACTAGTGAATGTCATAACCGTTTGTCCAAGCATGTTCAGCTATGCCTGTATAAATACTTCTCCAGTGGTCGTCCATTTGCGATGTACCTTGGTCCTAGCTGCCAAAGGTCTTTTGGTTTCGCCAACATATGAGTCGCCACACTCACAAGGGATCTGGTAGATGCAGTTTTTGGTATCTGCTGTAGATTCTGGCTTTGTTTTGGAAACAGAACTTCTTATTGTATTGCCAGATCTAAAGGCGGTTTTTAGATTAAACTTCTTAGCAATTCGTCGGATTTTCTCGGATGTACCTTTTATATAGGGGATTGCGTGAAGCCCAGTTGATTCATCCTCTTGCTTAGTTCTGGTTTCCTTCGCCATCGACCTCTGGATAGTTTTCTGGATAAGTTTTTTGGGATAACCATTCTGCTGCAGATCTTTAGTAAGAAGTGCTACTTCCGCCTTAAAGTCTGCGTCGTTATTGCAGATGGTTAAAGCTCGGTTGTACAAAGACCTGATGATTCCAACTTTAGTCGAACCAGAGTGATTGGAATCAAAGTGTAGGTATTGTCCAGTATGTGGGGGTTTTCGATACACAAACGTTCTTATAATGCCATTTGTATTCTTGACAAGAACATCTAAGAATGGCAGCGTCGAATTTTTCTCCGTCTCCATGGTGAATTTGATACTTGGCACCATGTTATTCAGGTGATGTAAGAAGCCCTGAAGTTTGTCTTCCCCTGTATCCCATATGATAAATAAGTTATCAACGTATCGCAGCCACATCTTTGGCTTTTGTCGTGAGGTGCTGATTGCCTGTTCCTCAAACCATTCCATATATATGTTCGCTACCACCGGAGACAGCGATGATCCCATAGGCAGACCCTCATCCTGAGCGTAAAACCTATCTTTCACTTGAAAATAGGAATTACGTAGGCAGACCTCCAAAAGTTCCTCACTCCTCCGAATGGAACCTTGGTTCGAGACGGAAGTGACGTGTCATTACTCAGTTTATCCTGGATAATCTTCAGGGAATCTCCAATCGGGACATTAGTGTAAAGACATTCCACGTTAAAGCTAACTATTCTATCCTCTGGTCCGATGTTGATAGGTCGAAGTAGATCCACAAAATGACTGTTCTTAACGTATGAATCAGTATTCCCTTGGAGTGGTTTGATTATTTCTAAAAGGAGGTCGCAGTGGCATCAATTCCTTGTGAACCTTTGGTAGTCCATAAAGATGTGGAGGCTTACTGTGATGTGGGGTAAGTCTTGTACGTACGGCGTCCGTTAAGAAAAAGGAATAGTTCTTTAGTGTTGTGTACACTCTTCCTTCAATGGTCGCCGTTGGGTCTTTTGATAACAACCTCTATTTTCCTTTCTGTAGAACCTCTTCGATTTTGGTCTCGTAGGTATTTACGTCCATTATAACTGTCGCAGTACCCTTATCCGCTGGTAGAATTTTAATCGCTTTGTCCTTCCTCAGATCTTTCAGCGCTCTCTCTTCCTCTCTGCCAAATTTTTTAATAATTTTCTGCCTGTTCAGCTGTTCGAGAGTGCTTCTAACCTCATATCTTAGTTCGTCAGCGACCACGCGGGATAGCTGAACGGATTCGATTGAAGAAATTACATCCAGAAGCTGGGGTTTGGTGGATACTACAAAATTTAGTCCTCGGCTCAATACTTTTTGTTCTGGGGCAGTAAGAGTTCTGTTTGATATATTTATGATGGTTTTTCCTGATTTGTAGTCTTCTGTCTATTGTGGGAATGGAGATATTGTTTTTAGCTTTTTCAACTTTGTCTGGTGGTCGATCCTCAATTTGTTTCTGAGCTTCTGACATATGTGGTCAATTTGACCAAAAATTGGCTCGTAATCTTCATCCAAAGCTATTTCCTTGATTTCGTGGAAATGCTCCATACAGTCGACTTCTATCTGCGATTTCTTCCAGCAATGATAGCTCAGTTGAGATCGCAGTAGTTCCCTATTAGCACGCTCGATAATTCGTTCTGGCCTATTGCCTGGTACAGTCGTCTTCAATCTTACACCCTTAGGTACAATATTCGCATCCCTTGCTTCGCGTAGAAAATTGATGTGTTCTTCTTCTTTGGTCATCTTAATTCTTGCGTTTTCAAAGCCTCTGAATAGGTTGCTAGTTCCGGGTCCGTACCGGTTATCCAATTTGTTTTTGAAAGTGGTTTCGCCAACAAATGAGTGTGGCGACTCATATGTTGGCGAAACCAAAAGATCTTTGGCAGTTAGGACCAAGGAACATCGTAAATGGAGGACTACTGGAGAAGTAGCCAGATCAGGCATAGCTGAACATGCTTGGACAAACGGTTATAATATTCACTGATCTGAAACAAAAATCCTAAGGAAGGATTCACACTGGCGAAAAAGGAAATTTCGGGAAACTGCCTACATAACGCAAAACCAGGGCGTCTTCAGCCAACCCAGTGTGGATGTTCCCAACATATGGAGACCTCTTCTAGCAGGCGCTCTCTTCACGCATCATCAGAATTCACGCTTCATTGATGCCATTATTCATATATAAGCCTGCAGAATAGGAAATTGCTTTCAAAAAATATGCACAAATTCAATAACATTTTATTTTTACATATTTTTTTATAATGTTACATAAAAAAGGTAGTAACGTGCTTAATAACTGGTATGTCTTTCCATTCTGTGCCACAAGAAATTGACACACCTATGCATAGAAACAATAGAATATAATGATTTTTTGGGAGATATTAGACCATTCCTCTTGAGCTGCAGTTAGCCAGTCTTTCTTCCCTTCCAGATGTTGTGAAGGACATCGATGACTCCAATTGACACTTACCAAGTCTCGTTTCATCCGAAAAAAGCACGTTACGCCCCTGGAGTAAAACCCATCCTCTATGTTCCTGTACCCAATAAAATCGTGCAGCTATGTGTTGAAACAATAATCTAAGAACTGTGCATAAAGTGTCCTCTTTATAGTGAAAACTGATATTGCTCTTCAGTACATCCTTAAAAAATGGCCACGTAATGATGTAAGTGAAACTGAACGGTTTCGACGGACGAAATTTGTTACATAGCGATATTCTCATTTAATTGTCCCCGCAGGGGAAGAGTAGATACACTACTTTTTTGAGTGAGTCCCATCACCCCGGGTCCCTGTGATTTAGAGAAGCATCTGCACTCAAATTGAGCGGCTCCCTCGACAGCGTCTGACCCAAAATGGGCGGCTGAAAATTGCGACCTGGGAGTAGGTATAAAATGCACAAAACTTCAATGCAATGTCTGTTACCATTATGGCGTCGGAAATTGTGCTGCCACTCCTCGAATTAGGCATAGGGTTAAGTGACGCCATGAGACCAGCCGCAATACTACCTATTCGATACAAAATGTTTTTCCTCATCTTGAAGAACCATCTAGTAAAAGGCCTCGAATAACCTCTCCTGAGGTAACCCTTGAAGAGATACATTTTACGAAATATTTTATTATTAAAAGAAAAACAGATAGTTTTAATAATATAAGCCCATTCATATTATATAAACAGCTAACAGAAAAAAATTGAATAAACTCAGATATAAAACAACTAAGAAATGGCACTCTATTAATAAAAACAAATAGTCTAGAAACTTCAAATAAAATAAAATTAGTTAAACGATGCAACTAAATAAATGGATGACAATTTTCAGTTAAAGTAGGTTTGCCTGGAAGTTATTAAAATATTTCTCCAGGCAGTTGAGTCAATGACTCTCTTGGTTCACTGTGATATGATTAAATTCATTGAACTGCCTGAAAGCGATCAAAATATTCGTCCCGTCAGTTCACTATGATATGATCGAATTCATTTAACTGCCTAGAAGTGATCAAAATATTCGTCAAGGCAGTTCAGTCAAATGACTCTCTGTGTTTATTGTGAGATGATTAAACTCATTTAACAGCCTGGAAGTGATCAAAATATTCGTCCCGTCAGTTCACTATGATATGATCGAATTCATTCAACTGCCTAGAAGTGATCAAAATATTCGTCGAAAGTGGTTTCGCCAACAAATGAGTCTGGCGACTCATATGTTGGCGAAACCAAAAGACCTTTGGCAGTTAGGACCAAGGAACATCGCAAATGGACGACCACTGGAGAAGTAGCCAGATCAGGCATAGCTGAACATGCTTGGACAAACAGCCATAACATTCACTGGTCTGAAACAGTGGCGAAGCGTACGAGTAGAGAAGGTAGACACTGTCTACCCAAAATTATTCAGTTATTTCTCATTAATTTATTACGTAAATATTTCATGTAAATTGTTGAATTCAAATTAAAAAAAAAAACACACAAAATGTAGTCGCTCTCCTTACTATTATTATATAGTATCTAAACGGCTATAATATCTATCTATCTATAATATCTAAGGCGCGCCCCGCCTGACGCACCAATTAAAATAAAAATGCAGGGCTGACACCCAATTAATACATACGAGCCCCAGGAAGACACATTGATATTTGTCTTCCGAAATTTGGAGCATCTAATCGACAGAGGTCCAGCCGCGTCAGTATTCAGCCTATTACGTATGCAAAATTTACTCGCGGGAAAGACATTTGAGCTTTTGTCTATCGAAGTCGACCAGCTATTTTATTATGCTCTTGAGGGTTATTGTTTATGGACACGCTTGATCTGGTCGGCCGCAATACACATTTGGTCCAGGTGCGGGCGCGTGCTATTGTAATTTAATAATTAGTATTTTTATTTTTGGGTGTATAGAAAAGATTTTTTTAGTGGATATTTTAGGGGTTATTTATGAACGACTGTTTGATATTGGCAATTGTATTTTAGTTGTGTTTTTATTTGTCTTTAATTAATTTTAAAATAATGGATATTATAGATTTATAAGTTATGGTTATACCAAAGATAATTATACTAATGAACTAGTTTACTATTATTTTCTTTGGTTATACCTATGTTGTATTTTTTTTGTAAGTAGTATTTATTTTTATCTATCTATCTTTTTATGCTAGTAGCAATATTTTTTTTCTTTTTTATATCACTACATATTTTTCTCTTTGAGTTAATATTTCATGCGCTTTCATTCTCTATTTCATTAAAGTGAATAATACTGAATACACATTTTTTTAAATTTCAATTATCATTCAAATTATCCAGTTATTTCTCATTAATTTATTACGTAAATATTTCATGTAAATTGTTGAATTCAAATTAAAAAAAAAACACACAAAATGTAGTCGCTCTCCTTACTATTATTATATAGTATCTAAACGGGTATAATATCTATCTATCTATAATATCTAAGGCGCGCCCCGCCTGACGCACCAATTAAAATAAAAATGCAGGGCTGACACCCAATTAATACATACGAGCCCCAGGAAGACACATTGATATTTGTCTTCCGAAATTTGGAGCATCTAATCGACAGAGGTCCAGCCGCGTCAGTATTCAGCCTATTACGTATGCAAAATTTACTCGCGGGAAAGACATTTGAGCTTTTGTCTATCGAAGTCGACCAGCTATTTTATTATGCTCTTGAGGGTTATTGTTTATGGACACGCTTGATCTGGTCGGCCGCAATACACATTTGGTCCAGGTGCGGGCGCGTGCTATTGTAATTTAATAATTAGTATTTTTATTTTTGGGTGTATAGAAAAGATTTTTTTAGTGGATATTTTAGGGGTTATTTATAAACGACTGTTTGATATTGGCAATTGTATTTTAGTTGTGTTTTTATTTGTCTTTAATTAATTTTAAAATAATGGATATTATATATTTATAAGTTATGGTTATACCAAAGATAATTATACTAATGAACTAGTTTACTATTATTTTCTTTGGTTATACCTATGTTGTATTTTTTTTGTAAGTAGTATTTATTTTTATCTATCTATCTTTTTATGCTAGTAGCAATATTTTTTTTCTTTTTTATATCACTACATATTTTTCTCTTTGAGTTAATATTTCATGCGCTTTCATTCTCTATTTCATTAAAGTGAATAATACTGAATACACATTTTTTTCTAATTAACGATTTTTATTGTTTGTCTACCCGAAAGAAAAGTTCACGCTTCGCCACTGGTCTGAAACAAAAATCCTAAGGAAGGGATCACACTGCCGAAAAAGGAAATTTCGGGAAACTGCCTACATAACGCAAAACCCTTCAGCCAACCCAGTATGGATGATCCCAACATATACCTCTTCTAGCAGACGCTCTCTTCACGTATCATAAGAATTCACGCCTCATTGATGCCATTAATCATATCTAAGCCTGCAGAATAGGAAATTGCTTACCGACCGAACGTCGTGTTGTACCAAAAACAAAGACAATGTCAGTCCGACTATCTGTTTCTATATTACCATTTTCTACCACTTTCAAAAACATATGAGTAATATAACATGAAATAAAATAGGCATAATATTGAATCATTTCAGCTGAAATACCATTTCAACCATATGCATTCGATTTAAGGGAATTTATACGTGTTAAAAATTCAATCACACTTTCATAAATATTTGCTAGCGCAGGGCAATTTATTTATTTGCAGGGCAATATTATTATATACTGATATAAACGTACGAAGGAAAAGTAACTATTTATAACATGTGGATTTCTTAAATGTGAATTATTTATTGCTTTCCATAGTATTATGTTATTATTTTTACGCTGATGAGATTCCGAAAAAGCTTTCTTTTTAACTCGTATAGCATTTTAGAGTCGAAAACTGAGTATGTTACTTAGACTTTTTTGTATCTTCTTGGCTTCTTGGCTTCAGCACATAAACTATAATAATAATAAAATACCGAATTTACACCATCAAACATTTACACGCTTTAATTGACGATTTTGGGAAAACTATTAATGTTCCAAAAATGTATTATCAATATTATTTGATTTGTTAGCTGAAAATGAGTACCATGTCTAGAGGAAAATTTTGATCTTAAATTTTTTTTTTGATTTTGACTAAACCGTTATAGGTATCAAAAATCAATTTTTGTTATGACATTTTTTGGAAAACATTGAATTTTCAAAAAGTTTTTTGATTTCGGGAAAACTGTTGATTGTACCACAGAGTAATTTTCATCGTTGGATTTTGTGAACAAAAATAGCTAAAAATGATACTACTCGTCGATAGAAAAAAAAATTGTTTTGAAAAGTGCTCTTTCTTTATCCAGATTTTCTTTAAGAACTTTCTAATTTTTTAATGAACATTTTCTCAAAAACGTTACTCTTGTAGCTCGAGAGGCCTGTATTTGATTCTCAACGATAAAACGCTTTTTTTGTTATTTTGAAAATAGTTTTAAGAATAAGACTTTATACATGAATAAAATTAATATTTTTAAAACTTTTTTTTAGTTTACCTTTTTTTTTAACCCGCAGTTCCGGCAGTTTTATTTGTTTTCACTATAAAGTCCACTAAAAAGTCATATCGCATAACAAAACTAATGGAAACTTTCGAAAATACGCGCCAAACGCACCACCAAAACTTCAATCTCACGGTGCACTTTCACGCAACTGAACGCTGAAATATCCCGAGCGTTCCTGAGACTACCGCGGGATGACAATAGAATTTCTCTGGATATGCGGCTACGCGCGCATTTTCCAGGTTTTTCTTTGGGATGAACTTCTGGGAAAACGCACAAAAAATTGGAGGGAATTCAATAAAGAGCTTTCAAATATAAATTTGCATGTGTTCAGAGCAAACTGCTGGATTTTAAGAGCTTAAGATTTGAATAGACATTCTTTATAAAAAAAGAGTAATAAGTAAACCTATTTTATTTTTTTTTGCAAAGGCACGAAGAGAAAACAGACTTTTAAAGAAGATATAAATTTTAGAGAACTGTTAGTCTGAAACTAAAAAAGGAATTGTGAAAGAAAGTTAAATAGTGAAACACACTGGCTTTTTCTTCTTTCCGTGCAGTCTTTCATTAAAGTTGATGATCTCATTGGTAAATCTTGTGCAGTTCTAAGGACTCCCTCAAAGTTCAGGCAAGTCCAGCTTGATGATGTTAAGTATAATGTTGACCTATAAGTATGCTGTTTTCCCTATTTTTATGATATGTAGTAAGTCCCCAGATGACACCCAACATCCATAGAATATGCTACCTACACTACCGCTCAAAAGTATTTGCCCATATATGACTGTTTTAAAGTTATAACTACAAATAATAAACCCATCAGTTATTCTTATGATGGTTATGGTTTATTTATAACAAAATGAATATAAACAATATATTTTTCAATTAATTAAATTTAAGAAAATCAAATTTTAGATTCATCTACATGTCCGCCTTGATTTTTAATAACAGCTTCACAGAGTTCCGGTAGTCTTCTAATTAATTTGTCCAAAGTTTCCTGAGGTATCTTGTGCCACTCTTCTTGGATGATCCCCCACAAGTCTTCTTTTGATGTGGGGCATGATTTTCGCACTTGTCTATCCAGGTCATCCCACAGTAATTCGATAGGATTGAGGTCCGGTGATTGTGGGGGCCATACTTTCAGAAGATGTTGCCTTTGTAATTGACCTAAATATTGCTTGCACAATTTCGACGTGTGCTTGGGGTCATTGTCATGTTGAAAGATGAAGTTTTCCCCAATTATGCGAGTACCAGAAGGAAGTACATTGTCACTTAAAATTGTTTTGTAACCCTCTTTTCGAAGAATTCCCTCTATTCTAATTAGATCGCCCACTGCAGATCCTCCGAAACTACCCCACACCATCACCGAACCACCACCGTGTTTAACTGAGGCCAATGTACAGTTCTCAGCGACCCTTACATTGGCATAACGGCGAACAAAAACTCGCCTCTTCGTTCCAAAAACCTCGAATTTCGACTCGTCACTCCAGAGAACTTTCTTCCAGTCATCAATGGTCCATTCTTTGTGTGATTGGGCCCACTCAAGTCTTTTCTTCTTATTAACATCCTTCAGTAGCGGTTTTGATACAGCTAAACGTCCTTTAAGACCAGCATTATAAAGTCGTCGATTTACTGTCGAAACACTGACCGCTTTTTTACGCTCCTTGTTAATTTTTGCTGTGATTTCAGGGGCGGTAAGACGTCTATTGCGTGTGCTTGTAATTATTATATTTAAATCCTCCTTTGAACTTGTTGCCTTTGGCCTTCCCAATCGAGGTTTGTTGCTAATAGTCCCTTCTCTGATGAATTTCCTAACATTATAATCGTCAGTCCGCCTTGGAATTCCCAAATCCGTCGAAATTTGACGGTTAGTCTTTCCAGCCTTATGAAGTCCAACGATATAATACCTTTTGTTTCTACCGATAACTCTTTTGTTTTAGCCATTTTAAAGAATGTTAAAAAACCAGCAAAGAAACGGTGACAATCGTCAATAAGCAAGCGAACCTTAGAACATTGAAAGGCCTTTCAATGTTCTAAGAAGCGAACTTATTTACGAATGTTAAGGGCCCTACAGACTACGTTCTTGTACGACATACTTGCACGACGTACATGTCGGTCGGAAAAGTTTTAATTGCACACACACATCAGTCATTTTCAGTTTTGTTCCAACCGGTTAGCAGTGGCGGCGGCTTTGGCCGTTAAAAAAAAACAAGCGAAAAAGCGAAGACCACGATCCAAATGGACCAAACAATGGCTGCTAAAACGAAACACATTATCTCACATTAATTTACTGGAGGAGTTAAGAATCGAACCTGGCGATTGGTATAATTATCTTCGAATGGACGAGGAAACGTACCTTAAATTGTTGAACTTGGTGATACATTTAATTAAAAAGAATGACACTTATTTGCGTCCATCTATTAGCCCTCACGAACGTTTAACATGTACATTGCGATTTTTGGCCAATGGTCGAAGCTATGAAGATCCGAAGTTTTCTACTTTAATTTCACCTCAATCATTAGGTCAAATCATACCAGAAACCTGTTATGCTATTTATTGTGTATTAAGAGAAGAATACTTCATGGTAAGACTTAAAAGTGCATATTATTCTAGTTATACAAAAAATATATTATTATTTAATTTCAGTTTCCCAAAACGGAAAATGATTGGAGAGCTATATCAACAGATTTTGAAAACAAATGGAATTTTATAAATTGTTTAGGAGCGGTGGATGGTAAACATGTGCGAATAGTTCCACCTAATAATAGTGGCTCATATTTTTATAACTATAAGGGCAGTCACAGTCTCGTGCTTTTGGCAGTTGTAAATGCAAACTATCAGTTCATTTATTATCATTTTGGAACAAATGGCAGAGTGTCTGATGGTGGCGTTATCGAAAACACTGCTTTTTATGACAAGCTGAAACATGGAACATTGAACATACCACCAGCATGTCAATCAAAATCCGGTGGACCTCTGCTTCCATATGTATTTGTCGGTGATGAAGCCTTTGCCCTTCGAGAAGATTTTCTGAAGCCTTTCAGCCAAACACAGCTCAATAGGGAAAGTAGAATCTTTAATTACCGTTTATCAAGAGCGCGACGAATTGTTGAGAACGCCTTTGGAATTTTAGCTGCCAGGTTTAGAATATTTCATGCAGCTATTAATATGAAGCTGGAAAATATCGAGAAAGTAGTAATGGCATGTTGCGCGTTGCATATTTTTTTACATAAAAATAGTTCTAATTACAGTCCCCCAATTTGTTTTGATTCTGAAGATACAGAAAGAGGTGAAATCGAGTTGGGCTTACGGCCTGAACCAAACACTTTGGTAAATTTACAACGAGGCCACCGTAGGAATGCTACAAATAATGCAAAAGATGTTAGGCAACAATTTATGCACTATTTTTGTAATAAGGGAAGTGTCCCCTGGCAAGACGCCTTTGTTTAATGATTATATTTATTTTTATTTGCTTTTGATAAGCCAGTTAAAACTTCTTTAATATACGTTATGACAGAGTTATTTAGCATTTCATTTGCTACCTCTCACTTCTCTGTATATATGTATATATTTTTGTTATCATTTTAATACAGCAGATATCAAAAAAGATAAAGACATTTAAAACAGAATAATTTTGAATTGCAGCTTATTATGGAAAAGGGCGAGGGGGTGCTAGACTACTTTTGAAAGTGAGTGTATTATATTTCACTAAAGATGCCATGTTACAAAATACAACAAATATTTTTAAATCCTTACTTTGCTGTATTTATTTTGTAATTTATTATACATGTTTTAACATATTATAAAATATATGTCCAGAAAATTCAACTTAACTTAATATTTACTTAATTAATTAAACCTATCATTAGGATTGTAATGTCCAAAATAAGTTCCTGTAGTATAAGGATTTACCATGTTTTGTCCTTGCTGAACAGGGCTATGAACCTGTTGTAGTGTTGTAAAACTGGCTGTCTGTTGCTGTACAGCTTGCCCCTTTTGGGTAATAGTTATTTCCGAAGATTTCTCAATATTTCCCAACTGGGCTTCGAAAAGTAAATCCATAATTAATTTTTCTGCTACCATTGCCGTTTCTTTTGACAATTTTCGTAGTTTATAAGCCACGTTTTTGCCGACTACAGCAAATTCATCTTCTGCATCTTCATTTTTTAATTTTTTATGTACATCGATCAAAATGTCATCGGCAGAAATTCCAGAAACCGAGGCGGAAACTTTTGCCTTCTTTCTTCTGACTGTTGGGGTTGTAATCGAGCGGGACGTTGAAGCAGCTGATTGTGGTCGGGAGTTAGTTCTCGGAAGACTTTCATCAATAGATGAAGATTGTGGCGACTGGATGAACTGGCTTACTTCGTCCTACAAAATGTTCAAATTGTTTAGGTGGATACGAAATAAATTAGCACTTAAGGGATTAATTCAATTTTATTTATTTATAAATTACCTCATAGAATTCCCTGCTCTCTTCCTGAGTACCATTGTTATCCTTGTCATTCATGTTGTCTTCCTCCTCCTCATCCTGCAAACTACATACGCCTGATCGGGTGACTTCCTGATCACTCAAAAATGAAAGTTCCTCGAAATACCACAAGTTAGGTCTATAAACATCGTCACTTCCAGCCCCGCTGCTTGTGGATTGTTTAACTTTTTTTAGTTCTCTTCTGTAACTTCCTCTTAAACCATTAATCCTTTTCTTTACAGTCTCTTTTGTGGCCTCCACTTCCTTTAATTTGTCTACTAGTAGTTCATATGCTTTTTCTTTTTTATTACGATCACTATACTCCCGCGACTTAATTTTCCACAAACATGGAAGGGTACGATAGAGTTCAATAAATTGTAGTAAGAATTTGCGATCTATTTGGCGAAGATCCGTCATTCTAATTACTAAAAGTGCAACAGCTACCCGAACTTTACTAAAAAAAAATTTGGCCGCCTCGTATCTACGCATCTGCAAAAACCATTGTACTTTAAACCTGTTTACGCCACACACTTCCGACTTCTTTGCTCATCGTACAAACCCACGGACTTAAATCAACGAAATCAGAATACTTTCATCGGTCTTGTACGACAGCCCGAAATGACCACACACTTCCGTTTTACGTCGTTTTTGCACGAACCGACATGTACGTCGTGCAAATATGTCGTACAAGAACGTAGTCTGTGGGGCCCTTTACACAAAATCAATTTTTGAGGACTAAACACCTTTAAATGTTTCAAATTTCATCGGAAACGAGCTGTAAACAGATTAGTCTTTTAGAAGTGCATATTTTCACTACATTGCGTGTTATTTGCAAGACTATTTTTAAATATTCAGTGTTTTTCAACGAATTTATATCATCCAACTGAATATTCTGCAAGAAGTTGGTTAAGGCTAAGCTTATTTCCTCAGATCCCCGACCAGCCTGTGTTTCGTCCCATACATAGAACTGCGGATGTTTCATTTCGACATCTGTTACGCAAAAACAATAAAAAGATACCTGGCGTGCATAAAAACACTCTCCAATAGTAAGTTTGGGTAAAGGCTGGACTTGCTGTAAGTCAAATACATACGTGACACTGCCGTATGGTTTAGCCTTCATCAGTTCATGAAAAGCCTTAGCCTTTGCCTTGTGAATAGCCAAACAGGCAATTAAATGTTGCTTTTCTTGCTGTCTGCACAGGATTGTATCGCAGATCTAGTTCTTAAACAGTAGCTACAAGTATCACAAGCCGGTGAACAAAATTTCTTTTTAACCCTAAGGTGTTCCTCCACGCTATCATTGTACATTTTAAATTACTTATTAACACTAAGGGTAGAAGGGAGATAAAGTCTCTTACTTTTATTCCTAGCATAATGGCTTTCACATGCTTTTAACTTCGAAATAAATTCCTTCACTTTTAATGACTTTTCAGAAAACCTAATACTTTTGCGATCTCCCCCTCTCTTGTTTATCACATCTGTTCCAGTTCTTATACCTTCTGCAATCGTGTTTCATCTTCGTTGACCAATATTAAACAATTTTTGGAAAAACTTTGAACAAACAAACAGTTTTTCTGCAGATAAACTGTACTGGTGGCGCTGCCAACCAGTAAATGGAGATAATGTGAAATGGAGCGGTTAAAAGTCAGGACATAATGCGGTTTGATGCGTATGACAGATTTTGCCTTTAAATTACTATGGGACAAAATTCGATTTGCTACATTCTCTATATGGGTATGCCTGCATCGGGCCTTATGAGTTCAGAACCACTTCAAACTCATTTTTGTCCTAGATTGGACAAAATGCGTTTTGATAAGTCACTCCTCAATTCTAGAGTTAATTGCGAGTCACCTGAAACAAGTACTCGAAAAATTGCCAACATATTGAATGTAAGAACCTCACTGTATTTGAAATTCTTGAAGAAAATCATTTGTATCCATTTCATATTCAACGTGTGCAAGTTTTACTACCTAGAGACTTTTCTCCGCGTCTATTTTTTTGCCAATGTATTCTTCATCAAATCGGTCAAATTCCTAATTTTTTAAATGGTATTTTGTTTACTGACGAGGCAACTTCTGAAAGACATTGCATACGAACTTTCCATAACAATCACTTATAGGCTGAGGAGAATCCACATGGAATCTTTGAGGCTCATTTTCAGCATCAGTTTTCAGTAAATGTGGGGCATGGATTATTTGACCATAATTTAATCGGCCCATATTTCCTCCCACAACGCCTAACGGGAGAATCTTACTTTTATTTCCTACAGGAAGAGTTACCTGTTCTTTTTGAAGAAATTCCTCTACAGCTGAGGCAACACTTATTAGGTTCATGCATGATGGTGCACCAGCCCATTTTAGTATTAATGTACGTAATCACTTAGATACAGTATTTCCAAATCGTTGAATAGGTAGGGGAGGTACATAACATTGGCCTGCTCGATCGCCAGATTTAAATCCTCTAAATTTTTGCATTTGGTGTTTTCTTAAGTCATTAGTTTATTCCACTTTCGTCGAAAATGTTGATGACCTGAGGAATCGAATTTTAGCCGGCTGTGAGATAATAAGAAATACATTAGGAATATTTGCGCGAATACGAGAATCAATGAGGCGAAGAGTTGAATCTTGTGTAACGTCTGAGGGAGGTCATTTTAAAGCCTTGTTGTATTAGATAGTTCTTTGTTTGCTTTATGCTCATTTTAAATTTTAGTATTGTTATTTTCTATTATTGTTCTGGTTTAATGTTGTTGTATTAGATAGTTCTTAATAATGTAATATGAAATGAAAAATACGCGTCAAGTTGTTTTTTTTTGCATAAAAACGGCGCCACATACGAAAAAAGGTGAGAGAGGTTTTTTGTCACAAATTGATTGAGGAATTCAAAAAATATTTTTAATTAAAAATATCTCAGTGGCGTACCCATTTTTTCTTTAAAAAAATTGAGATCATTACCCGTATGCGCACCAATGGTAAAAATAACATTCTTAATAGCAAGTCAAAAAATGCACGATAACTACCTCTTAAAACCTTCCAAATTTCATTTGCATATCTCGATCGCTTTCAGAGCAATAAATAAATCGTCAATTTTTAAAAAAAACTTTAACGTACTTTAAGTATCTCGGAAAACGGAGCATTTGCGGACATACGTTTATATAGCAAACTGTCAGTATTTTTCCATGCAGAATCACCCTCTGAAGTTTGTCACACTTATTTACTAACACCCTGTATTTATTTCCATAAGAAAAAAACATTTGATTCAACTATCAAAGCTTGCTTTATGTGCTTATTTTCAGCTAGTAACTTCCAAAAAGAGTAGATGATTCAAAATTTCATTTAAAAATCTAGAACAAAAGGTTTCAATATTATTAGCAAAGTATATAGATTTCAACTGTGAGTTACACTGTGTCATTAGGTCCTTGGCATTTTACTTCCGCGCCACAATAGGTTTATTATTTTATAAATAAAAAAGTGACTTAACTGACTTTAATTGGAAAACGTACAATAACACGCGTAACGTGTACACATGAGGCAACAGTTTCAAAATTTAATTGGAAAACGGATTAACCAGTCCATGGATAAGCTTCCTTTAAAAAGAAGTACACGAAACAGCTGTAACTTAAATTACTTGAGAGAGGTAGGAAATAATTATTTTTATAAAATTTTTTCATAAACCTAAAACGGGCAGCTTGTGTAATCCAAGAAACTCTCTCGTTAAAACTCAAAAGTTTCCTGAAAAGTTTCACATTATTTGATAAGGATTCTTTAATTATCCAGCGGCAACTTTTTTCAATCACTTTTCACGGCAGTGTTAATTAGCGTGAACAATCAAAAATAATGAGTAGAAACCTTGAAATTGAATTAACATTCAAACAGCCTTTTAGTTCTAAAAGCATTCTACTTAGGCAGAACGGATTCACTGCAATTCAATAAATTGACACGCATTCCTGTTAGAGGCAGATTTATTAACGGTTAATTAAGTTTTCCCTAAACGTTAAACGAAGTTTAAACTATTCAATTTCAGAATCTGTTTTGAACTTCAATTGGAACGAAACTGAGTCACATTTGGTACTCGGTTCGGTCAACTTTCTACTTGTTCATGTGCTATTTGAATAAATTGCTTAGTACAATACCGAACAAAAGTTAAAAAATGTTTTGTATATAAAGTCTCTTATTTTATGTTCTTAATTAAGAGACCAAGTTTAGGTGTTCATATCAAGATTGGGAAGATGAAGATGTATGTTTTGCCTCCGACTATACTACTAAACTCCACGTAAAAATAGAGCCTATTCTGCTATTGAGTTTGTAGCCGGCAAAAGAATGTTAAGAATGCAATATTAGGTTTAACAGAGTTGCCAATTTTAGCTATGTTATGCATACTTTTTACTTTATTCTATTTGAATCCTAAAAGAAGAAAAATAGGACTGACAACAGCATTTTTTTAACGTGAACAATGAACTTTTACGAGTATATCGCGGAAGCCGTAACATTTTAAATAGGTTAAAAGGAAAAAATTTGTCCCACTGGTTACCCATAATAATTATGGTATTTGTATATGCAGATATTATATTAGTTTAATTATCAATTTATTAGTGTATTATAAAGGTTGAATTATTAAAGGAAGGGACATTTAGTATCTATATTATATTTTCAAAATAATTAGTAGCTTATGACCTGCACCTACCATTAATCCTTTTTGTATCTTTCTAGTTGTCTTTTTATTATTTACCAGTCGTATCTTAAAGGGCTAATTTAATAACAGTAGGTAAACCAAACATGTTTTAATCTAATTATGTATGATATATTATATTCAATTGGTAAATGATTTGAGGACAGGGTAATTAATCGTTAATTTTTATTAGAATCTACCATTGTACCATTTTACCTACATAGGTACACACCTACTATCTTAGAACCGCCCATCTTTTTCTAAAAATATGCAAGTATCTGTTTAATTACCAATTTATTGTTCAAAAAATGCTGGCAGAGTTAAATTGTCTTCGGAATAGCAAAAACCATTAGTTCGAGTGGTCGCTACATTGTAATACATGCCGGAAACGAAAATGGATTTGTTAAGGGTACATCTCTAATTTTTAATAAAAATTCAAAGATTGGAGGGACACAAAGTCAATGGTCTCAAATTATGTTTATTATTAAAAAAATGATTACACATGTTTCGCCCTAAGGCATCGTCAGATGGGTAAAGCTATTGGATTAACACCACAAACATTTAAGTTAAAACAAAAATAAATACATAAAAAATAATGCTGACGTTCACATTCAATCCGGTGTCAAAGCTCAAAGTGTTAATCCAAAAGCTTTACCGATCTGACGATGCCTTAGGGCGAAATACGTGTAATCATTTTTTTTTAAAATAAACATAATTTGAGACCATTGACTTTGTGTCCCTCTAATCTCTGAATTTTTATTATGAAGAGGTCTCTTTGAAAAAAATGAACTACTTTTTTGAATCTAATTTTTAAGGCTGGACTATCTACGCGGAAATGATTGTTATTATGGACAACAAACAAACGCTCCCTATCGCTCTGTATTAGCAAGTAAGGTGCCCACAAAATCCTTAAAAGGCAACAAAATTAATTTTGACGAATCAAAAAGAAAATTTGAGCTTTCCGATTTCTTATGTGCGCATAAGCCTAATAGGACCAATAAAAATTATAAAATAGACAATTTATTGAACACCAGCCTACATGTGCGAATTAAACCCCTGTAGAATTAGTATGGGCACTGTGGGCCGAAGTAAAGCGATATATAAGAAATCATAATACTCGTGATTTAACAGCTACCAAATTATTAGATTTATTATATAAGGGCATCGAGTCTGTCAGTTTCAATCAATGGAAAAATAACGTCAGACGTGTTATAGATATAGTGAATAGGTATTGGGAAACTGACCAGATAATGGAGGAATTCGCTGAAAAACTAATTATAAAAGTGGATGATGATAAAAATGATGCTGGCTCTAATGACTTAGACGATTCGAAAGAAGAATACATTAATACTGATTCTCACTAAGAAACAATGACGATTTTTTTGTGTTTATTGTTTATTAGTATAAATTTAAGTAAGATTACTATAGGTACCGGGTGGTGCGTCGCCGAGCGATAAATTTTAAGGGGATCAATTATTTCCCATCAAGCCTATCTGGTCCATTTCAACCATTAAACCTAGGTATTGTTAGTAAATTCGAGTCCACAGACATTGCAATAAATAATTGTAAATGTTTAACTCAGACGATCGAAAATAGATCCAAAAAAAGAGAGAACCTTTTAACTTTTTTAAAAATAATAGAGAATTACATAAAAACATCAAATAATCAAATGTTCAAACAACCCCCCATTAACAGCTAAACAATATCCTAACCGATCATAAAATTCATTTCTAACGTTACTAAGTTGATATTGGTAAATTTAATGACATTCTAACGAAATAGCGTTTTGTAACTGGTTTAGATCCTCAAATTTTACACTTTTATAAATGACACTTTTTAAATGACCCAACAAAAAGAAGTCATTCGGTGAAAGATCAGGTGACCTGACTGGCCAAAGTATCCGGTACCGTGGACCAATAATATTGCCGTTAAAAGCATTTTCCAAGCACTCTCTCTCTAACCATTATGGGCCGGGCAACCATCCATTTGATACCAGATCATTTGATCTTTCTGAACAACTTCTTCCAAGGCGGGTCCAATTTGATTTTGAAATAAGTCCAAATAGGTTTCAGCTGTTATAGTCCATAAAAAAGGGTCCAATAATATCGTGTCCGATAATTTCCACGAATATATTTGTTTTTTGGGAATATTGTGTCCGAGTATGAACAAAGCGATGTTCATTTTCTTGGCTCCAATACCGGCAATTCTGAACATTTGGTTCATTGTTGAGGGTAAATGTACATTCATCGGTAAAACAAATATTTCTTAAAAAAATCCTATCATTATTTGATTTTTCCATCATTTCAAAACAAAATGCCATTCTTCGCTCTTCATCTCCTTCCTGCAGCTCTTGATGTTTTTCAAATTTATACGAATAATATATTTTTTTAAAGTGCGTAATACCGTTGTATGATGTTTATTCACCTCTTGCCCAAGAACCCTCGTACTAACCATCTTGTTTTCCTCCACACTCAGTAGAATATTAAGATCTCTGTTCTCTCTTTCTTCGGCTCTATTTTCGATATCCTGAGTTGAACATTTACAATTATTTATTACGGTACCTTTGGACTTGAACTTATTGACAATACGTTTAATAGTTGAAATGGACGGAATGGGCTTGGTGGGGAAATAAACTGAAAACGTTTCAGGTACTGCTCTAAAACTGTTTCTTGCATAATGCCACTTAATTATGGCTATTTTTTCGTCGATTGAATAATTCATACTTGTTTTCAAATATCGACTGTTACTGATTATCGACACTTCACACGATTACTCACGTCAATGACAATATTCATTTTACTGGTGCCCGTTTGGTTTTACGTGAACCGAAAATTTGCTAATTTTGCAATTACATTTAATTGAATAATTCAAGATTCGCTTATTAAAATTTTTTGAAACTTTGCACAAGAGTTTGCCAGATTGGTTTCTTCAAAAAGTTATCTTACATTTTTTCTGTAAAATGTACAGGGAAGCCAATAATTGACCCCCTTAAAATTTACATGGGATTTCCTATGTTCTGCTCGGCGACGCATCACCCGGTATATATTATTTAGATTGTAGCGTTTAAATTTACCTGTGTTTTGTTTAATTCTTTTGTTTCATGATGAAAATAAAAACATTTAAAAAATTTACTTCAAATGGTGTAAAGAAAAATATTAAATGGGTTAAGAAGAAATTTACTGACTCCAATAATACAGGTGTTCAAAATTAATAGCTTTTATTCTTGGTTATAAAAATTAAAAAAACCGGTAAAATATTCAATGTTTTTTTAAATTGATGGTGTGTGCCACTGAAAATGCCTCGAGGCCATGTTTGAAATGGGTTTTTTACAGTATTTATGGCTTTCTTCCCTGTTTCGTCGCAGTTACAGTTACCGCAGATGAATATATATTGTACCCTTAAATGTATAGTATACGAATAGTTTTAGGTTTTTAAATTATGTAGTATTAACTAGATTAAAATAAATATAATTATATTATTACATTAGTCTACTAAGCAACTGGACTTTGTTGGAATAGATTTAAAAAGTAGAAAACTAGTGTTAGGCATTGCGGAACGAAGTTATTAGATTTTGTTTTTTGATTATAACCGTGAATGTAGTCGGAACAACACGTTCGGAATCTTTTTTTTTTGAAAATGATGTTATAATCTGTTTCTCTAAAAGACCGTTTTAAAAAATATACCTGTTTTTGTGCATGTGGCCTTTTAGCGCCAATAAGTTGTTGACATTCCTAAAACGCCACTATGTTCCAGATTTCGGTTTATTTTCTTGAACTCTTACTACCGTTTTAAAGACTTTTTTGTTGTCGTTCATCTTCTTTATCATGGCATCGAGCGAAGGGTTAGATGAGAGCGAACCTGATATAAACTGTTTTAATTGTAAATCAAATTTTGATGATTTAAAATCTGTTATACGGGATACTGTGTGTAAGTACTTTTGTCTACTATCGTCAAAAATGTGCAAACCTTGATTTACGAGGTTTTTACATGAAAAAAACTACTTGGAGGTCTAACCAATGCTATGCTCAGAAACTGTGATGGAAATTAGAACTGATGTAAACAAACCAGAAAGATCAAGGAAAAGGAGCCGTGTGGACGAACCGTACATTGATCAAAACCTTATTATTGATAATATTAACTCAATATTGGCTCTACTGGTAACTAAAACCACTAATTTAAATCAAAAGGTTGACCTAACTCCTGGCTGAAAACCGTAGCCTGAAGGAAGAAGTAGCCAAGGTAAAAGATGTGCAAGCTAAAAATATCGCTATACCTCTACCAGTCCTTGAAAAAACATATTCATCAGTTTCCCAAAAAATATTAAAATATTTGTTGTTAACCAAAAGGTTGAGAAACGGATGTTGAAAAAATCAAAAAAGATCTAAAGAGCAAAGTAGATTCAACTGATATAGGAATAGGTGTCACAATGGTAAGATCGACAAAAAAAAGGGGGCCTCATTCTGAGCTGAAGCAGTCATAAGGCGATGTATCATAAGTTAGTATCATTTAAAATAAAATATTCTAAAAGAAAAGCTAGGCCGATGTATAAAGGTTTTCGCGATTTTAAAAATTTTAATTACACGGATTTTAGAAATAATTTATTGTCAATGTTGATTACATTTTCTCATGTCCCAATACTAATGCGAAGGTCAATTTTTTTAATAAAAATGCGGAAGAGTTATATAATATACATGCGCCTTTTCGAACAGTTATGATTAATAAACGGCAAGCTTACTGATAACCTTAAGTTTATAACGAGGCTTAGAAACAAGGCTCTGTCATGCTATAAAAAACCTAAAAGTGAAGCTAGTTTGAATGAATACGTTAGCCCTTTAAGTCGCTACGAAATCATGTTAATATTGCAGTTATAGGGCTAAAAAAAAGCCTTTCTTCTCAGACATACTTTTAAAAAAGATCCAAAACATTTTTGGCGTACCATTAAATTTGTTAATCTAACTTCCAATAAAGATCAATCGACTAAATTTTCGACGATATTTCTGCGAATCAATTTAGTGATTTTTTTATTAGTTTATTTCTCCAAGTCTTAAAGAATAATTATATCAACCAAATATTTGATAACAATGATTTACTTATATTTAGACCTACATCATCCGAAGAGGTGGAAAAAATTCTTTATAGTTTAAAATCGGGTTCTGTTAAGTGCGATAGTATTTCTTTAAAAATGTTGATAGCACATGACCTAATCGATCACATAACTTTTATTATTAACCATTTTTTTACCACAGGTACATTCCCTGACATTTGGAAAATAGGACATGTGGTTCCAATTCCAAAATTTTCTAAACCAAATGATTTTCGCCCTATTAATATATTACCAGTATTTTCGACAAAATTCTAGTAAAACAACTAATTTTTTATGTTGATAAAAATAAGATTCTTCCCATGAACCAGTGCGGTTTTCAACAATGTCATAGCACTACTACAGCCTTACTCCAAGTAACCGATGACATATTTAGAGCTTGAGATAGTAATCTTTGCAAAAGCCTCATACTTCTCGAGTTTAGTAAGGCTTTCGATACCATAAATCACCAACTCATTAACTAAGTTAAAATATTACGGTCTTGGAGATGCTGCTTTGCATTTTTTTCAAAATTATCTTCTCAATAGAAAGCAAATCGTCTTTTATAATTCATTAAGATCAGAAACTAAATCAATTACCCAGCGTGTTCTCCAAGGAAGCGTGCTCTTTTATTTTGTATTTACACATCGGATTTTTCAAATTTTTTTACCTATTTTAACTCACATCAATTGGCTGATGATACTAAAGTATATTATTCTTTTAACCCTAATAATTTTAAAAAAGTAGCATGTACACAAGTACACAGGTATGCAGTAATTTGCAAAGTATGTGTGTTATTCCCCAAATACATGGGCTAGTTCTTAATGAAAGCAAAACTCAGTTTATTATATTTGGTAAACCAAAAGATCTTATTTTAAATTATAACCGCTTTTCATTAAAGCTTAACAATGTTCCATTAAATCCGATAGTTACTTGTACAAATTTAGGTTTGTTTATCAATTCAGACTTTAGATTTTCGAAACATGTATCATCGCTTATCCAAAAATGTTTTGGAAAACTATGATTGTTGTATATGCATAGAGAGGTTCTTACTATTCAGACAAGACCAACATTATCTGACTCATTAGTGTTTCCCCACCTAAATTATTTTAATGTTGTTTTTATGCCTTGTTTAACTCAGGGTGACCAACTTAAAATCAACCAAACATTAAAATTGTCTTCGGGCATTTTTTCAGAAACGGTCCATTTAATTTTTATTGAATTTATCCGCTACTTTACGGATGCACTGTATAAATGATGTAACTATTACTGTTAATGGGTGAAATAGAATTACTTGCTGATGATACCATGATTTATTTAGCTAGAAAAGATTTGGATGGGATGCAAGAACGCATTAATAAAATTAATATAAACTTTTTTAAATGGTTCTATAATAGATACACCAAAATCTAAGTTCTGCTTATTTGAGAAAAAACATAGGTTAGCCAATGTAAACTTTGACAACCTAAACATTAAAATGAACAATCAGAGGTTGAAACATGAAAGCCAAATGAAATATTTAGGAATTTTGTTAGATTGCAATTTCAAATTTTATGAACAAGTCGGTTATATACCGAGAAAGTTTAAAAAAAGTTTATTTTATTAATATGGTGGGTAAAAATCTGTTAATAAATACTTGACTTTTATTATAGTATAATAACCTAGCAGTTCCTCACCTAGAATTCTGTTCCGCCATAATGTACAATCTACCTAGTTTGTACATCGAACAATTACAATTAGTTCTATACCGAGCAATGCGAGCTATTATAAATTGTGGTAGTTAAACGCCCATCGACTTAATGCTTAATATTTTAAATATGTTGTCTGTTAAGAACAAGATTTTATCTAGTGCTTAGGTGTTTTTATTTAAGCTTAAGCAAAAAGTGTTACCGCCCTATATCTGTGATAGAACACAATTTAAACATTTCCATACTTATTAAGCTAGAAATCGAAATAACTTTATTTTAATAGATAGGTGCTATTCTAGCCAAATGAATTCTATACTTTATAAAGGGTTTAGCGAATTTAATAACTTACCAAATAGTGATAAAGGATCTGGTAATATGAGAGATTTTAAAAGGTTGCTAAGAGAGTATATCTAGCTTAAGTATTTATGTAGTTCAACGCTGTATTTTACTCATTTTACATATTTTTATTAGTTTTATTAAGATATGGTGGTTTTTATAGAATTATAATTTATATTATTGTATTTGTATGGAGTAACTTGCCAAATAAACATTATTATTATTTTCACAATCCCCTATCACAAAAAGCCGTTAGCTAAGGCCTTTGCTATAAAACTCTTTATAATTTCACCCTGTATCTCAAAAACGAAATTCTGAAGAAGTGGCACAAGTTATTAATAAAATGCCTAAAGGAAATAATCTGAATTCAAAATAGGACAGTGTAAATTTTGAAGAATTAACATAATTACAGTAGAATTCCCTTGAATGGTAAGCTGCAAACTCTAGTTATGCCGAAATACCTTAAAAAAATTCCGTGAATTGCTAAAAATATGCCTGAAAACTCCTCATAAACATGTCATCGATCCTAAATTATTACCACAATCCTTAAAATTCTTTCGGGTTCTTATTACACGGTGAAAATACAGAAGTTCACGTAAATATTTAGTCGAAAGAACGGTTCAAAGAAACAAACGTTTTCTGCCCGGCGTAAATATTTAAATTTGTAAATGATATGGCCTAATTTGTTTATTTATAATCTTATAATTTACGGTTGAAACCCGCGAAACTAAATGCAATAGCGGTGATTTATTAAAAAAACAAAACACAACTATAATCCTAAAATATCTTAAAATCTATTTACATTTTTTTCAAAAATAACTTCAATCGACAGCCACGTTAATAAACGGATTATTATGCTCCTCGAAGTTCGGATCGTTTTCTGTCGAATATCTTCCGAGGCGAGACATTAAAAACAGGAATAAAATAATCAGTAATATTATTAATGTGCCGTAAGTGCAGTATTTTCGGAATTTTGAACGGCCGGAGTGTAGCGGCGCTCCAAAAGTTATTCTGAAAATTCACATATTGAAAAAAAAACTTTTAGTGATTATATTTACTTACTTCCACCAAGTGCTCACCATCTCTGAGGCGGGTCTTCTCTTGTATTTATCATCGTCGTGGTCAATTAACGGTTTTGTTTCTCTTATATCCTGAAAAAGTAATAAATTTATTATTAATCAGTTATGCGTAGTAGAGGAAGGTAAAATCAAAAAGTGCTTTATTGTATAGGACACAAAAGTCCAAAGCTAGTTAGCTGCTGGTGACGACGTCATCACTCTACATATTGTAACGAAATTCGGGAACACACTTTTATTGTCAACGTCAAAAACACTAACCTAACTCGCCTTGACTGTCGTTTAATTGTTTCCAAGGTAAAAACTGACTAAACAATTAAAACTGAACGAATTGTCACGAAGCGCGTCCTTTTTAAAACCCGATGGAACAGTTTCGAAATATTTAGAATTATCTTCATTGTTTTTGCCCAAAGAGACCAATAATTTTAGGAGAATACTGACAGTCAAAGCAAGCAAGTATACAAATTCTAGAAAATTAGAACTACAGGGATTTACAATAATATAACCTAAATTGGGGCCAAAATGGGGCTCTCGAACAAGATGAACTACTTAAAAACTAAACACTATAGATAAAAATAATAAACCAAACGTAAGTAGAACCCTAAAGAAACCCTACAAATCAACTTTAACTACAGAATACTAATAAAATTGTACAAAAACTAGGAGAATAATTAACGTATTTACATTTTCATAATAATATGTTGAATCTTTATTATTTGCCCCAGATTTTAAACCATATTACTCATATTGAGAATAGCTTGGAAGAAGGTTACTTCCTAAGGTCATAGAGTAGATCGGTTGTGTATCCTATTCCTAAAATACCTAATCCAGCAGATTTTCACCGTTTATAAGTATTTTACCTTAAGTTCAAAAGTGTTGGAAATAGTTATTCACATAAAATTAAACAAATTTTGAAACTAATGTCTTGCCTGCTCAGCAAATACTAATAATGTACATAAAGCTCTAGATAAAAAAAAACTAGCAGCGGGGCCAGTACTTCAATATACTTATTTATTTATTTATCAACGGATAATGGATCCAGTTGTCCATAAAAATACATTGACAATTAAGTCATTAATCTTATAACAAGGCTTAAAAACTATCATAAAAAAGCCTAGATTACAAACTAAATATATATTTTAATAATCAATGGTGAACAAAATATGATCGACTTAAGCAGTTCCGCACATTTTACACTAAACCTATTGAATGACATAAAGGGATCATCGTGACTAGATGTCTCATTATAACGTCTTTGCACTACAGACATTGCCTTGTTATTACCATAATTGGTACGACGAAGGGGCACTTTAAATACATAGATTGGAATTTCCAATATGTTGACTTGGAACATGGAAATTAAGAAGGCTCAAAGTCTAGTAGAATTAATTTGCCCGTTAGCAACTTTATGTAAGAAAAACATGTGACTGTAATATCGTCTAGAATCTAGGGTTTGAAGCTCAAAAATGTCACATCCTGCAAGATAATATACAGTGAGGACGCGCAAGTTGGAACAGAAAAATTCAATTAAAATTCAGGGGTGTGTTCGAAAAAAAAACGCTCGGACACGTCGATTTTTATTTTTTGTCGTGATTTTTTTGATGATGAATTCATGTATACAGGGTGATTCAAAAATAAGCAACGACCATCAACTTCAATTTTTTACATGGAAACACCTATTTTTTATTCAATTTTTTAATTCTGCATAGAATTTTAAGTGTATTTTGTATACCATATCTGTTTGGGTCATTTGAGCATATTCAAACATGTTTTTTCATAGTTTTTTAACAGGTATATTTGATTGTTGACACCTTGTCACCATTTAATCGCATGGAAACAGTATGTATTACTTTACGTAAATGTTAGTAAGTGTCAAGTGCAGTTGCAAAATTTAAAAGTATGGGGCGTTTAACTGAAAAACAAAGAATTACAATTTTGATGATGGTATGATATGGCGACAAGACTCGAACACAGGCCGAAGTTCGCGATCTATCTAAGAATAAGTACCCGGAGAGGCCTATTATACGTTCGGTAGTAAACAAAATTGAAAAAAAAACTTTAGAGATTTTGGTCATGTTAGAGACAAATATGACCTGGACCGTCCCACGCTTCCAGAAAACAGACAATTAGATATTTTGCTCGATTTACAAGAAAATCCACATAAATCAACTTGACAAGTTGCTGCAGATCAGTCGGTTAGTAAATCATGCGTTCTAAAATATTTGCATAGGAATAAATGGCATCCATATAAAATTCATGTAATTCAGGAGCTTATTGAAAATGATCACATCCGCAGAATAGAGTTTTGCGAAATAATGATGAATAAATGTAATGCAAACCCACAATTTTTAAGTAAAATTGTTTTTCTTCCGATGAGGCAAGTTTTTTTTAAATGGCAAAATTTTCGGTATTGGGCACCAGAAAATCCACACTGGAGTATGGAAAGTCACAAATTTCCCAAGAAGTTAAACGTATGGGCAGGAATTGTGGGCACGTCAATTGTGGGTCCCTATTTTATTGAGGGCGCGCTTACCTCTGAAAAATATTTAGAGTTGTTTCAAAATCAGATAGTACCTAGTTTAATTGCACTTTATCCAAATAATGAAAACCCATTTATACCGGCAGATTCGATATTTATTTAGCAGTTTATTTCCAACAGGCAAAGCCCAGTTACAGGAAAATCTACAATTAATGTTTTGAAAGTGTAAACAAGTATTAAATTACTATAAATTAAATAACAAAAAGAAAGAAAAATAAGGAAAACTTAAATTACTATATTAACATCATGTATATATCAAAATTAAAGGAGATGTAAATTAACATTAGAATGAACAAAGAAAGGGATTCATGGGACAAGGGAAAAAAGGAAGAGAAAAGGAATTGTTTTGTTCAAAACTGTTGGTTTGTCAGAGACAAAACTAGATCCTTTATGGAGCATACAAATATGTCACAGGTTCATGATACTGAATTAAAAATTCTGCACATTTGATATACGGGATCCTGAAACCTAATGTTAGTTCTGGCGCGATCTAAAGCAAAAGTGATATTTGCTCTAGAAGCAAATCGTGGTACATGAAATAGAATATCGTTCAAGAGAGGAGGAGAATTTATTTGATTATTGACCAACTTCCATAAGAATGTTACAAAATGAATTGTTCTCCTCATGACCAGAGATTGCAGATTAAATCTACCTAACATCAGATCATGGTCATATCCCCTAACAGGATATATTCCATCCTTACGAAACATAAGAAACTTTAAAACCCTTCTCTGAACACTCTCGATGTAGCCAACATGGCATTCATAGAAAGGACGCCACACCAAGGAACCGTATTCCAGTCTTGATCTAACAAAGGAAAAGTACAATAGTTTTATTGAGTTTGAGTTGTTAAAGAGTCGGCTATTTCGAATGACAAAACCCAGAAGTTTCAACGAGGAGGTCACTGTCTGTTCAATATGTGGCACAAATGTGAGCCTATCGTCGAATACAACCCCTAGATCTTTAATAGAAGTACTTCTACAGAGGATTTGATTGTCTATATTGTAATTAAACAAAACAGGATCCTTGGTTCAGGGAAAGGAGATCACACAGCATTTCGAGATGTTAAGACATAACTGATTTCGACTGCACCACCCCCTAATTGGATCCAAGTTACTCTGTAAGAACAAGCAGTCCAAGATACTATTGATACACCAGAATATTTTCAGATCATCAGCATAAGCTAGTCTAAGGCAGGAAATGAATTCTATAAGATCATTAATATAAAAGATGAAAAGAAGTGGGCCGAGATTGGATCCCTGTGGGACTCCAGAAGTTGAAACAAAGGTATTAGATCTGCAACCTTCCACCTTAACAAACTGTAGACGGTCAATAAGGTATGACGAAAGCAACGAAATTAGCCTTTCTGAGAAGTTGAATTGCTTGTTCGATTTTTCCAGCAGAATGCTATGATTTATCTGATCGAAAGCCTTACTGCAATCAGTATACACCACATCAACCTGACTTTTTCTATCGAGGGCTGAAGAAATAAAATAAGTCACATTACAGAGGTTAGTGATGCACGACCTTTTAGGAATAAAACCGTGCTGCTTGAACTTGGGGAAGAATTCTGTTATAAACAATAGTTTCAAAAGTTTTGGAAAAATTGCAAAGGTCGGTAGTTGTCGATTCTGTTTATATCGTCTTTTTTGTGAATTGGTATTACTTTAGCACATTTCCAGACGCCTGGAAATTTGCCAGTTTTTAAAATAAGGTTAAAAATATGACATAAAGGCTGACAAAGGACAAACATGTAGTCTTTAGCCACAAAACTTGGAACACCATCTGGACCGGCTGTCAACTTGTTTTTTAGCCTCCGACTAGCAGCAATAATTTCCTCAGTGGTAATTGATGGAAGAATGTCAATGAGGTCTGAGGAATTAGAAGGAGGATAGGTTTCTGCGAGGTTGATTGGATCTTTACAGGCATTCTGAAAAAGTTTGGCAAAAGCTGGCACAATATTTTCTGTTCCTTGAAAAGAATTACCATTGGCATCGCACATGATAGACGGAAGTGAAGAGTGAGCTTTCTTAGCTCTAACAAAAGACCAAAACGATGAGGGATCAGTGACAATGTTCTCCTCGGCCTGGGTCACAAATGAGTTATAGGCCTCACGGGCTTGAGATTTTACTGTCTGACGAAACCTGTTGTATCTGGAAAGATTAAATTCAGTTGGGGAGGATCTATAATCACAATATGCTTTTTCCTTCTTAAAGATATTAGAAATAATTTGTTTTGAAAACCATACTGGAAATCGCCGTCGTCTTCGTTGTTTTAAAGGTGCTGAAGCAGCAAAAGCTGAATCAAGTCTTTTGTAAAGTTCCTGGCAACCGCTGTGAACGTCAGAAGACTGCAAGACGGACAACCAGTCTACATCAAGCAACAAATTATACATGACTGGAAAGTCTGCTTTTCTGAAGTTAAACTGCTGTAGATTATTTAAACTTATAGAAGAATTATATTTATGAGGGGAAGCCGATTTAAAAAAAATTGTCAAAGCAGGATGATGCAAATCTTCGTCAATAAGCGGTGATATACTTTTGATGACACTGACGTCGAAATTTGAAAAAACCAAGTCAAGAAGCCTATTATTAACATTTAGAATATTGTTAAACTGCTTAAGACCAAGGATCTCGCATAGGTTGGTCAAAAGCTTGCACTTGACACTGCTAGCTTTGGTTGTCTGATAAGACGGAACATTAAAATCTCCAACAATCATAACACGTTTTGTGTGGACCAGATCCAGTGACATAATTGTTTCACACAAGGTTTCAAAGTCTCTCTCGGTTGTGCAAGGAGGGACATAGATTACAAATAAATAAAATACAAAATAACCATAAGTGAGCTTACAACCTAAAATATCTATAAGTGGTGTGGAGTTAAGGATGTCTTCCAAGTTAACCCTCTCTAGGTGGATGTTATGAGAAGCTGCGATCAAGCAGCCACCACCACGAGTAGCGGCCACTCTATCCAGCTGTCTGTCAGATCCGAGCACTCTAAATGTTTCTTGACCTTTTGCAGATCACTCCTCTGACTAGGAGTGAGGTCAGCCTCAACGTAACGTAAACTAGATATGGTTCCAACAGGATGGCGCTCCCCCACACTATTCGCGAACAATACGAGATTACCTTACCAACATTTTCCCAAATAGATGGATTGGAAGGAGAGGTTTTATTGAATGGCCAGCAAGGTCGCCAGATTTAATCCCATTGGATTTTTATATAGGGGGTTATCTAAAATCTAAAGTTTATTTTGAAAAACCTGAAAGTTTAGAAGAATTAAAAAATAGAATTAAAGCCGAAATACAACAAATCAGGCCTCAAACAATAAGTAAAGTATTACAAGAATTTGAATATCGACTTGTTTACTGTCAGGAAGTTAATGGTCAACAATTTGAACATTTATTTTAATTTTTTTGTTTTGTTTTTTTTTATAAACTGTTCCAAAAATTCATGGTTATTTATAAAAAATTTAATAGCAAATTTCTTAATAAATATTGAGGTTAGGTATAGGACATGGTATACAAAACATACTTAAAATTTTATACAGAATTAAAAAATTAAATAAAAAATGGATGTTTTTATTTAAAAAAATTAAGTTGATAGTCGTAGCTCATTTTTGCCACCCATACATAAATTCATCATCAAAAAAATCGCGACAAAAAATAAAAATCAACGTGTCCGAGCGTTTTTTTTGTTTTTTGTTTCAACTTGCGCGTCCACTGTATATGAAGGGTCTCGGGAAAAAAACATGAATGGCACAAAATTATCGAAATTGGGTTAAGAACTGCATTTAGTAGATTTTGGCAAAAACTATCTACTAATTTATCAAGAAAGGGAGAAAATCTTTAATAGGCTGAGTTATTAAGCATTTTAAAATCGCTAGGTTAAAAGAAAACCATGCATATCCGCGCGTAAATGCTTAAAACAATGAATGTCGATTTCAGCAGTGGCAACATTAGGCATTAAATTTTGTTTCGCACGTGGTCAGTTCAGTGTAGCTATATAAATGTATCAAAAGAAATGTATACAGGGTGTCCGGAAGCTAGATGCAATCCTTTAAGGGGGTGATAGCTGACTTAATTTCAAACATTTTAAGCTAAATATGTGTAGGTCGAAATTTGTTTATAAATTTTTTATGGCAATTTTTGCATTTTTCCCAAGAAATACCTAAATTTCACACTTAAACGATAATAGAGCGCAAGTTACAATTAGTATCGGAGTTTCAAAGTTTATTTTGGTTTGTCTAATGTGTATTAATAAAAATACGATCAATTTCAAGCTTCTGTGTAAACTTATTAGAAAAAATAGAGATATTGAAACGTAAAAAATAAATATGGAGTTAAAATAAAAATGCTTTGTTTTATGTTTAAATAATTGTTATGAAAATACTTTCGTCGTTCAAACCTCTTTAAAATTATGCCTAGCTTCTGCCCTTTATTTTAAGATGTCACTCATGCCGATGCCTGGCCAATTCTTAGAATTATGGCCTCTTTGGTGCGGCAGGTCATGTAAACAAAACTTACTGGATTGGTTTTCTATTATGGGACAGTTCAGGTAAATAAAAAGTAATAAAAAACAAAATTAAGCAGAGGTACCTAATAGTAGATACAGTAGGGTAAGGGGTACCTAGTAGGTACTTTGGGGTGGGGGTTAGAAGTTAGGTACTCGCTTAATAAATAAAAACGTGTGATTTTAGCCTCTTGTACTCCACAAGAGGTTGAACTGGGGAGATCACATTGCTGCCAACATAGCAAAGTGCAAGAAAGCAATGACACAACTCTATCCTATCCTAGGAAGGAAGAGCGAGATGCGACAAGAAACAAAGCTGCTTATAATAAAAGCAGTTATGAGAGCTCAGCTGACGTATGCCTCAACGGTGTGGGGGTATGCGTCCAAAACCAACATCAAGAGACTTTCATCCGCAGAAAACCAGTGCATTAGGACCACCCTAAATGCACCTTGGTTTATTAGGAACATTGACATACATCGAGACATAAATTGGACTTCGATCCCGCAATTTATACTCAACAAGGCCCAAAAATTCTATGAAAAACTAAGAAATCATCCATGCCAAGATCTGCAACACCTAACAAACTACGATCCAGCAGTAGAAAGACAAAGACGGGTCTATTACAAAAGACCCAGGGATTTGCTTACAAGCATCCCAGAAATGATTGAAGAACTACGAGCCCTGCCGTAGAAATACGGAGATACAGGGAAGAGACAGCATGCTGAAGAGGCGCTCTTCTAGAAAAGAGCAAGAGGCAACCGAACATAGAGGTTCCGGTTAAGCAGGTTTTCCGACCCGTAACCGGGCAGTGGAGGTGAGAGGTCAAACCTTGCTTGGTGAGTGGCTTAGTGGGTATTCCTATCTAGGAGAGTCCCACACTACCCAGCTCAAGCTCGGTGTGCGTAAAAGAGCATTCCCTCACCTTACCAAAAGGAAAAAAAAGCCTCTTGTTGTTTAGTTTCACTCTCGCCTCTAATTTTGTAAGATTATCAACTTCGTACTGACTGCATCCACTGTTTTTTAAATCGAGTTTCTGCCCGTTTTATTAAACAGTATTGTAAAATGGAATTTACCAACCAAGAGTACGCTGACATTGTCTTCACATATGGACGCGCTAACGGTAATGGAGCTTTGGCACGACGCTTGTACCAGGAACGTTATCCAGATCGGAGGTTACCAAACTTCAGGGTGTTTCAAAACACCTTTCGCCCTCTTACTGAAGTTTGCATTGGGAATAATCCGGCACGTAGAGTCAACCCTGGCCATAATAATGTAGAGATTGAGGAGCAAATACTGGAAGCTTTTACCGCAGACCCTACTGCAAGCGTCAGAAAAGTAGCTGAAGACCTTGGCCTTTCTATATGGAAGGTGTGGACGACCATGAAGAAAGGGGGTACAGGGCTTACAAGAAGAAGACCCTGGAAGACGAATTCAGTTCTGCCGCTTTTTACTGAACATGGACATCGAGGACCCGTTATTCTTAAAAAGTATCTCGTGGACAGTCGAGTCCAATTTTTCCAGGAAGGGTATTACCAACTTCCACAACCTCTGAAAGATGCAAATCCGCACTGGAACAAACAAAAATCACTTCAACAGATTTTCGGTCAATGTGTGGGCCGGAGTAATAGGCAGGACTATTATTGGGTCATATTTTCTACCAGAGAATTTAAATGGTGCCAACTATTTAGATTTTCTACAAAATCATATCCCCGTTCTTCTAGACGAAGCTGGATTATTGGAACGAGAAAGACCAATAATCTTTCAGCAAGATGGTTGTCCAGCGCATTGGTCCTTGGCTGTCAGGAATTACTTAGACGACTGTTTTCCGGACGGTTGGATCGGTAGAGGCGAATCCTTTCCTTGGCCTCCTCGATCGCCTGACCTAACTCCGTTGGATTTTTTCATATGGGGCCGGGCAAAGGAGCTTGTATACACCACCGAAATAAGAACAAGAGAAGAGTTGATTCGCAAAATAAATGAAATGAAGCATTTGACAGGATGAAAGAAGATATGACCATAAGAGTAACCACCACCGAAGTAACGAAAATGGCTCGTGCCTGTATTAGAAATAATGGATTGCATTTTGAACATGAACAATAAATAGTTTAAACAAAATTGTTTTTTATTTAACATTAAAACCTAAAATAACCCCACAACCGGAGCTCTAATGCTTAGTAGGCTTATGAGAGGTCTCAGTCTAATAATTTTTGTTTACATGACCTGCCGCACAAAAGAGGCCATAATTCTGAGAATTGGCCAGGCATGAGTGAGATCTAAAAATAAAGGGCGTTTTAATGTCTCTATTTTTTCTATAAGTTTACACAGAAGCTTGGAATTGATCGTATTTTTATTAATAAACATTAGACAAAACAAAATAAACTTTGAAACTCCGATACTAATTGTAACTTGCGCTCTATTACCGTTTAAGTGTGAAATTTTGGTATTTCTTGAGAAAAATGCAAAAATTGCCATAAAAAATTTATAAACAAATTTCGACCTACACATATTTAGCTTAAAATGTTTGAAATTAAGTCAGCTATCACCCCCTTAAAGGATTGCATCTAGCTTCCGGACACCCTGTATATCTAAATCTATCTGGGTAATAATGAAAATCCTGGCGACTTTCACCCAGTTGAAACTAAGAAATGTACCCTTGGTAACTGTAAAAAAAAAACAGGTTAACTGAAAATACTTTTACAGATTTAACAAAATTTTTTAAATGACCAGAGAATTTTAGAACCACCTCATACTAATGATGTACCAGACCTATTCGACTAAAAAACCGGGTAATGAAACATATATAGTTTTTACTTTAACCGTAATAAATTGGTAATAACATTTTTTTGATCGAAATCCATGGGTTCCAGTGACTTTTAACGAAATCTAGAAAACACCGAAGCGGAAAGCTATGCTTAAAACAAAAGTACTGCTTATTAATGCACTTAGCTTTCAGATGTGAAATGAACCAATCAAAAAGCCAAAAAGCGCGGATGAAAAAACATTAAGCAAGTGAAAATGCATGGATTTTTTCCAGTAAAATCTTCACATCCAATTACGTTTTATTTTTACGTTTTATTTTCATTAAAACGTATGTAACCAATATATTTATTTATCAATAAACTTGTTATTGTTAAGTATTAATAACGTCTATACTTGTTTTGTATTGATACGCGCAATCAGTACGAATATCCACCCAGAAAAATCGTATAATAGAAGTTTTCGCTTGGGCTGAACATTGAAAGGCCTTTCAATGTTCTAAGGTTGTCAGACATTTTTTTAAATTAAAGCTTCTGCTCATTTTTCTGGTCTTAAATTCAAACAGAAGGTGGGAGCGTTTAGAGCGTTAGCTATAAAATATACTGTATCATTTACATGTTAAGCAAAATGCCAATGTTACACATTGCCACTTGGCCTGCTATTATTGCGCGTGTTGCATTTGAGCTTCAAGGGTTCCTTAATAGGCTAAGTAAACCTAAAAAAAGTAAAAGTAGAGTTAAAAGTAGCTGTGGGGTAGAAAATTGCAACGGCTGTGAGAGAGACACAGCCCAAACAGCAAATAGTGCCCAAAATGGATATAGTCTCCTTCCGAGAAACTGTGACCAAATACACACATTTCATACTAAATTATTTCACTTTTTTTTTCAGATAATATGCCTGTATGTGGTAATCTCTTATTCTTTAGCCATATAATGATTTCTTTTCTGGACTTGAAGATGAAGGCAAATAATATACCTATAAAAAACTACTACCTATATACTTTGTTTAACCTATACATTTACTTTTATTTAATGTACTGGTAAGAGATTTACATATTTTACCTTAACCTTTGGTCTTCCTTAGATTTCCGAATACCCTCATTTAGCTCAAAACATTAGCAAATGTACACTTTTGTCTCCAAAACTTAATTTTAACCTAAATCCAACCACCAACAGGCACTGACTGGTTTCTTTAAAAAAATTTCCTGAACTAAAACTGGTATGAATTTTTTATATTCAATTTTTTTTTTAATTTATAATCAACATGAAGTTTTTGAGAAATTTCTTTAAGAAAAGTAAGGTTTTTGTATTTTTTTAAGTCATTTAGCTACTATAAAATGTTATTAAATAACTGAGAATTATAATGAAGTTTTAAGGAAAACCCTTAATGAAAATATTTAAAACAAAGTCACTAAAGTGGTTAAGAAAAACAAGGGAATGATATACCCCTGTCCAATCAGTATTATTGCATACATTTCTAAAGCATCTAAAATTCATATTTCTGTAGACCACACCATATTTACAAATTAATCAAACCAGATGTATTCAGAGCAATTTTATTTTAAAAGCTTAGCAGAGCGCTTTCGGCGTATGAGCCATCATCAGTGCTAACTGAAATGAGTTGAGTATTAAATGCGTAAAAGACACTATAGTCAAAGGTGAACGAATGGAATGTACTCACTTGTCAGTTAAGCCCAGAAGTTTACTATAGTGGGAACACATTTGATATTATTAAAATTATACGTGACATTTAGGCACACTTAAGACTATACAGAACACTAAACAGGACGAACAGTATTTAAAAAGGGGGGAAACGTTTGTCTTCTTTGTGTTTTGTTTACATTTATTATGGCTTAGATGGCGGGAAATACTATGTCAAATTAGGTTAGCCTACAGTTAACTTTACTTTAAAATTAATATTTATATTATGCGAACCTATCAGAGTGGTAGTAGCGACAGATCGGTCTAGATGTCATTATCGTAAATGATGTGCGGTAGTGCGAGTTGGTTATAAATTGGTGGCACAAATTAGACCTCAACAGTGAATTTTTGTTCGGGTAAGGAAGTTGTTATCCTTTAAGGATGTAAAAGCAAACTTTTAAATTAGAAAGTTGCCAATGCTTATAAAAAATTTTATTTGTGGAGTCTTCTATGTAATGAAACGTAAGGTCTGTCAAGGTTCACTTGTATATTTAAACAAGAGGGATTTTTTATGAGCTCGTTAGTGATATAAATGTCCTCAATAAAATCTAGTCGTTATAGATTTTAGAGGAGTCTCTAAAATTCTCCAACCTGTTGGAGAATTTTAGAATTAGACTTTGGACTGAAATTATGGTTATTAGACTTTATATGTTCACCAAATGCAGATGAGGGTCTACTTAAGTGCTCGGCTATGCGTGTTTTTAAGGGTCTACAAGTTCGTCCCACATATGAGCAATCACAAGAATCACACTGCAATCTGTAAATACCACTCTTTGATAATGTGTCAAGTTTATCCTTGGTAATGATCAAAATCGAACCGAAGTTGTTTTTAGTTTTATAAGAAATTTGTAATTCTGATTGGTGTTTAATGAAGCTATTGTTGATTTTCTTATTTAGATGAGAATTAATAAATGGGGGAGATATGAATTTACTATCTTTTGTAACATCAGGAAATATCTGTTTTTTAATTTTTGCTAATTTTATTTTTCTGATTAAAATATTAATTAGTTCGGGGTCATAGTTATTATTATAACCTCCTGAGACCCAGCGTCTATTTTAATGGACACGCAAACAAAAATTTTTAATCCACTTATTTCTAGAAATATCTGGTAATATGCGCGCGGTTATCTAAGTGCTTGTGCGCAACCACCGAATATAAGTTTCGTCAGTTTAGCCACGTGCTTGAGAGGTGACGCAAGTGTTTGTTTACAAAAAAAATGGCGACAGGGCGCCGTACTTCCTATGATGGTATGTACTCTACATCTGGTAATTTATTTATGTTTTTTTTAGAGAAATTTAAAATATAATGTTTATTTAACAATTTAACGTAAATAGTTTTTTTATTGGTCCTTTGTTTTTTCTTTAATCTGCCTAAACATTACCTGTCCATTTTAATGGACATTGGGACTTAATCACCACAATTTGTTATTATCGTCTTTTTGCTTGTTTTAGCTGTATTCGGCCGAAAAAAGTTTTTGAGGCCTGGAGAAGACGACGAAAAGTTAGAGAAAATTTTGAATCTTATCCAGGACGACTCAGACTGTGGAATGTCCGACGACGAAGGCGAAACTGAAGATCTGGACATTCAAAACAATCAGCAAGAAGATGAGGCTGAAAATGTTGTGTCTAGCAGTGAAGATGAGGAGGACTACCTTCCTCTTAGTGTCCTTAAAAATAATTTAACAACTTCCAATGAAGTTCCAACTTCTTCAAGGAGAGCTGTTTGGAAGAAAAATCCTGTATTCTCACCTCAGGAATTTGGAGATTCCTCTCCTGCTAAATCTGATTGTGAAAGTCGAAGTACATGGGCCGCAAAAGACTACCTCACAATTTGTATTGATGATGAAATTTTTTCAAACAATGTGTGACTGTACAAATGCTAGATATGTTGAATTAAAAGGATTATTTCTGAAACTTACGTTAAATGAGATAAAACAATTTTTTGGCGTAGTATGCCTAATGTCCTGTATAAAGTATCCAAGGATTAGGCTGTACTGGGTCAAAACAACTAGAGTTTCAGCGATTCCAGATGATGTTATGGCCAGAGACAGATTTGTTGCGATAAGGAGCAATTTAAAACTTGTGGTAGATGGTGACATCTCTAAAGATAATCGTAAATCTGATAGATTTTGGAAAGTACGTCCAAATTTAGAAAGGGTGAGACAAGGATGTTTGCAGCTACCCAGAGAAAAAATTGTTGCTGTAGACGAGCAGATGATTCCTTTCACGGGAATTTGTCACATGAAGCAGTTTGTGAGAGGTAAACCCAACCATGAAGGACTGATAAATGTGGTATGTGCTGCTTCTGATGGCCTTGTTGTAGATTTTGAAATGTATCAAGGCAAAAATACATTTTTGGATAATACAGCTAAAAATCTTGGTCTGCTGTTGTTCAGTTGGTATAAAGACTTTACTTCCAGGATCACATATTTACCACGACAGATATTTTACAACCATTCCACTTCTTGAATACCTCCATGAACGGAATTTGTATAGCACTGGTACCATAATGAAGTCACGTGTACCAGCAGCTGTTCACTTGACACCTGACAAAACGTTGACAAAAATGGCTCGTGGAACCTCGGAACAGTTTAAAACGGGAGGATGGCAAGTTGCTTGTTGTGCAATGGTATGATTTAAAATCTGTTCTAATGGCATCTACGGCTTTAGGAAGTCAACCAATCAATGAGTGCAAGTGATGGTCAAAAAAAGATGGGAAATAAGTCCCAAGACCTGAAATTGTGGCAAAATACAATGACTGCATGGGTGGAATTGATCTCATAGATAAAATGATCAGCTACTATAGAATTCAAGCAAGGTCAAGAAAATGGACAGTAAGAACAAATTTCCATTTTTTTGATTTGGCAATGGCAAACTCTTGGGTTCTTTATCGGAGAGATAAAGCATTTTTTAAAACACATCCCCGAAAAGTTCAGCAATTTCTTGAATTCAAAATAGAGATTGCCACATACTTGCTAACAAGATAGCCTGATGCTGCAATAGACATGCCACGAAGTATAACTACTAGAAAAAAACCCAGCAGGAAATATCATGGTTGACTCTTTATCTCCAAATTCAACTAATAGAAAAAAACGCGAACATTTTCCTGAAATAGATTCTGAGATAAAAAATTCTGTAAGATGCAAATAAAAAAATTGTAATAAAAAAACCTAATTTTATTGTGATACTTGCGAAACTTTTTAATGCATAACAAGCAATAGAAACTGTTTCAAAGAGTTTCATTCTAAACAATTTTGAAATAACTGCATTTTTCGTTTTTTTTTCAGTAAAACTTGTATTTTTTTTTAATTTTGCATGCAGAAATATAATATTTTCTGAATTCTTAAGCTATGTTGACATTTTTATATTTTTATTTTTAAAATGTTAGTTTAAAATGAAACATGTATTTCTTATTTTAAGAATTTAAAATATTTTTGTATATTCTATTTTTTCTAGGGATTAAGACCCAATGTCCACTTAAATGGACACCAGTTTTTTTGTTAACTATAAAAAAAATAAAAAAAGTTATTAACAAAAGTTGTTTCTTTTTACACTTTTAAACGAAATTTAAAAGGATTTTTTTTTCCTAAAAAAAAACAACTCTGGGTCCCAGGAGGATAAGCAATTTATTTAAGAACATTTATTTCATTTTGAAAATTAGAAGGAGATAGAGGAATGCTTAAATACGGTGAATGTAACAATTAAAGGCAGCCATTTTGTGTTGGTGAGGGAAACATTTGAAATTATGTGGTCTGTTTGAGTGGGTTTCCGGTATATTGAAAATTCTAAACTATTTGATTGTTTATGTATTGTTAAGTCTAAAAAATTCCAAATTATTATTTGTTTCTATTTCTAGTGTGAAAGAAATCTTAGGGTGTATTTGGTTTAGCTTGTTAGAGTAACTGAGCTCCTACTGTGTCACAATTCAAGAAACAGAGACAATCGTCAACATATCTGTACCAATTAAAAATTTCTTTATTGTTATCAGTCATTATTTATTTATTAATTTATTTATTTATTTATTTACTTATTTATTTATTTATACTCTTACAAACACATTTGAAATGTAATTATATGTGGAAGTGCTTACTGGCTTGCAGAAAGAAAAAGGAAAACCAATAATAATGATGAAACTAAACCTACACTAAAACTAATAACATTTAATAAAATACACCTACTTTCAATTAAAAATCAAAAACAAAAAGAACAGATTAACAAGTAAATAATTAATCAGATAAGTATACAAAATCAGTCTTAATTTGGCGAATACTAATATTAAAGAGATCTATATCATATTTTTGTATCTAATTATTACTTTCTTGCATCATTCTATTAAATGGCGAACAACTTGAGGGTGAACACTGGAAAAGATTGTTATTTCTTATTCTAAAATTAATATGATAGATGATTAATTAAAGAACAGTTCTTATATTTTAAGTTGTTAGTTATGTAGTAAATAAATAAGACATCATTCATATTACGCCTAACACTCAATTGTACCATTTTAAATTTAATTAGCATACTATTATAGATCATATAAGGATATGCATTATGTGTTCTTAAGTACAGGTATCTTAAAAATCTTTTTTGGACCCTTTCAATCATATTAATATGCACCATTACTTTAGGTGCCCAGATAACTGAGGCATACTCCAAGATCGGTCTGACCAGTGAGTTGTACAGAATTATTATTGATTTTATTTCTTTAAAATGTTTTGTATTTCTTATTACAAAACCAAGAAGCTTATATGCTTTGTTTACAATAGTTTCATAGTGTTGCTTAAATTTGAGATTTGTTTGAAAACAGACTCCAAGATCCCTAAATTTACTTTTCCTAGTTAATGATAAATTATCAATTTTGTAATCAAAATTTATAAATTGCATTTTTCTTGTGAAGGTTAGAATTTTCATCAACATTTATCTATGTTTAATGACATTTTATTTTCTCTGAACCACTGGGCCACCAAGTTCAAATCAATTTTCAGCTCAAGACAATCAATAAGAGATGTTATGTGCATAAATAATTTAAAATCATCAGCAAACACAAGACATCCATCTAGCATGCTTTATACAGTTTGGCAAATCGTTCAGAAAAATTAGAAATAAGAGAGGCCCAAGGTTACTGCCCTGAGGCACCCCAGATGTTACTATATATATTTTTGACAATTTTTTACCAACTTTAACTTGCTGAGGCCTTCCGGTAAGATAAGATACCATAAACCTACATGCTTTCAGAGAGAAACCAAATTTACCCAACTTATTCACCAACAGCCCATGGTCAACCCGATCAAAAGCCTTAATATTATAAAATTTGATTCCATGTGATCCATAAAGACCTCCACCAAAAATGGAGATAAGCAACTGCCCATATCCAGGCCATCTGGCTTTTGGTAAAATGTATTATTAAAAAGGAAAAAATCTTGAGAAAGGCAGTGGTTAAGTAATGTTATTAGGGAAATAAGATTATTGTTATTTATTTTGTCCTTCAAGATATTTTTAATTATATTCACACTTTCAGATTTAGGCACTGTAGTGAAAAGATTAGTTACATCAAAAGAAACCAATAGATAATTATTAGGCAATTATTGTGAGTCTGTTAGTTTATTTACAAGATCAGTAGAATTTTTAACACCAAATTTAGGGCAGAAGGCTGTTAATTTTTTTTTAACAATTTAAGGATAAAATTGGATAAAAAGGAAATTGGAGTGTTGGTGCCACTTCCTCTTCCATACCATATTTAGCAAGCTCTTTTTACCAAGAAGCTTTATTTTAAATGATATGATGTGATACTTCTCACTAAACTTGGATGTAACTGGTTATATTCTTATAATTTTAATATAAATGGATTTCTTTGATCAATAAGTATACAACAATAAATAAAAAAAACTTATAATGCACCTTTTTTACTTACTTGAAAAGCCTTCCTATTAGCAGACATCCCATGATAACTCTCTATCCTATTAAAAGCCCCATGTTCATCCATATTAACCACCGAATGTGATGGGCTTGCTGTTAACGAGCGTGATGGCTGCAGTGGCATAGAATTTGTAGTCCCAATCATTGATTTTACTTCCCTTTCCTCTGAAAGCTAAGAACAACTTGAAAAATGTTGTTTTTGATGCACTTTATTGGTCTTACCAATGGCAATCCCAGCCCAGCCCTTGCCCAATTGACTCCGGCAAGCTTCTCCTTTAAAACATCAGCCACAGGGCTGATTAAGTTTGGTGCTGGGAATAAAGGGTTTTTACATGATGGGCATACGTAGCCTCTTGGGGCTGTAGTAGGGGGTAGCTGTCTTGAATAATGGTCCAGACAGGACCAGTGAAAGACATGGTAACAGGTAAGTCTTATGCTGTCTTCTACATGTAATTCTTTGGAGCATAGTTCACATATTGAGTTGTAATCACTGTCTTGCAGCCATTGGATGTACGACTGAACTACACACTAGAAATGTTTGCTAGATTAGACGGGATTTGGTGTTAATTGAAGGGAAACTTACAATAGGATGGTTTGTTACCATACAGTTTTCGCAAACACAAACTCTATGCTCGAAGCAGAATTGATTCGTGACTCGCCGTTTGGGACACTTGCACAGACCCATGGTTTTGAGCTATTTATTGCATTAATGGTTCAAAAGACGAGTAAATGGGGTGTTTTTTGTTTCAAAGAAAAATACAACTATACATTTTACACGTATTTGACAGGTCAGTTCGATTCTTCAATCAGATGTGTTTATATTGAAGTTACAGGTTTCTGTTTAAAAAAAACGATTATTTTCTGAATATCGTCACCGGAGGTCGCCATAAGCCGTTGCACCAGCTGTAAATAGAAAACTGTTTTATCACCTGTAATGTGTCAACCAAAAAATATCTATTTTGGGTGGGGTTATCCGTTTTTTTATTAATTTTCCTGATTATTTACACCAATCTCGTTTCCTGATTAAGTTTTAATCTTTTATCTTTCGAATTTCATTAAAACACACAAGCGAGAGGCGTCTTTTTTGCCCGAAAACGTCAACACTGTTAATTTTAGGTTATAAACTCAGGTGACATTTGTGCGACTTCTACCTCCCAGTGCTGCCCGAGTTGTTTTCGATTTTGTATCGTGGAAAAAAGCCATAAATTGTTTATTTTTCGGTTTACCAACAAGTCGCGCTTATATTTTACGCGTCGGCCCCCAAAGTTATGTGAAACGCAGCCCCCGAGGCGCCCGGATTATCTGTGAAAGTGATGGTGTAATTTTCATTGGACGCCATTTTGATTCGTTGCTGCCAGTATTTTGTAAGTTTTTCTTCCTTCTTTTTAATCTTTATTTTGTAAACAAGTTGAACTAATTAAAGTCTTTTATCCTCTAAATACCGTTTATCATTAATACTTGGAAATTCTTATGCAAGGGAATCGTAAACTAATGCAAAACATATCCCACCCTTTTGGCTACATTAACAACAAATTATGTTATTTTTGTTGCAATTTTTAAATGAGTCTATAAGGTCCTGTAGCAGATTAGTGCCTAAATATTGCCAAATAACTGTATCTCTCATAAGAGCACAAACAAATCCCATTTCCCCATTTGTTATTAATATGCAAACAATCCTTAATTCTTTGTTAAATTATTCCCATAGTGAGAATAAATGTTTGATTTCATAATAAGCCCATTATTTGGCATTATGAGATTTTTATAGTGAGTACAGTTTTTTACTGAAATACCTTAATGGGTAAAAGTAAGGTCCTAATTAGTTTGTCAAACTCATTAACTATCAGGTAATTAATATTTTTCCTTTTATAATTGCCAAAGTTAATTGATCCTAAACACAAATTAAATTTCTTTACTGTCAATATAATTAGATTTACATGCCTGTATTTAGTACAGTAAACTGTTTAATGTCCTTTATTTATATGGTTTGTCAACTATAGAAGCAGTCCATTTGAAGAGGAACACCTTATTAGTAGGTATGAATGATTTCTAATTGTTATGATTATTTTAATTATAATTTCTAATTTTCTTAAAACAGTTGGGCGGGGACATTCAATCTAGCATTAGAAATTATTAGAAAACATAAATTTATGCTGCAATAATCATCCAAAATTCTTCATTAATCATGAAAAGTACAGTAATATCATATTTATTTCAATGTGTGATTCCTGAAAATAGGAGAAAAATATTTGTTTATATTCTTATAGATAACCTCCTTGTACTGTTGACATAATGGTTGTTGCTGGATATTTTAAGTTCTGAGTTGGGTTTCTTGGACTCTGAACTTTTTTTTCAAATTCAAATGCAAATGCATTTTTATTTACAACTTGGATACTTAAATTAAAAATACAAATATACTTAAATATAAATTACATTTGTTCACATAAGTTAACAAATACTGATTTACTAAAACTAAAACCTACAGAGCCAATTGTAAAATAGAATTTTCTGCAATGTTGATGTTAAAATCTTTAGACATAAGATGATTCCAATTTAAATTTAGTTGTAAAATTAACAGAAAAAATTTAACTCATTCCAAAATAAGTAAAAATTAGAGTCCAGAATTGCCTATTGCCTCTTTAGGAGTAAAAAAAATTCAAACATATTGAATACAATTCATATAAAACCTCTATAGAGAAAAACTTAATTGCTGATCCAAGTGCTCTCTGGACTTCCTTCAAATCCAAATATACAAGTGCAGGTATACTATTATCTATGTATTCATTAATTTATGGTTCATCCATTTACAATACCAAGTTATCAAAAGTAGCTAACTTAAATCTAGGCTAAAATTATAAATACACATAAATACATATAAGTACATTTAACATCTTAAAACATTACATACACTTTAAACTTTAAATAAAATCTTAAAATACCTAGATTAAAAGAAGAGGTCAAATAACAAACAGTATGCAAACCAGCACAAGTTATTCTTTAATTATGCCAGTAAAACTATGGGTCCAACCCGTAACAAATTTGGGACAAGCTGAAATTGTCAGCATACCTTCTGTAGGTTGTCGACAATGTTTCCTAAGAAATTGCACTAAATCGCATGGGCCGTACTCACCCAATATCAAATCCTTTATTAAATCCATAAAACATGTAGTTACAACAATACACATTTTTTATTACCTATGTGAGGTGTGGATTTTGTCAGTAAAAAAAATTCTAACTTAATTAAGTAGACAATTAAAATATTTATAAAATTTAAAGCATTCAGTCACTTATCCATTCATACATCCATTCATGTCATGATTTATCTAAATATTAAATTTAAATATGAATAAAAAGGCAAAATGCGAGTACACAAAAATTAAATAACAAGAAAATATAACATTCATTCACAAATTAACTCATGCACTAATACACAACACTAGATGAGAGTTTCATTTAAATTTTCAGCCATATACTCATGAAGAGAATAAAAGGCCTTTTCTTGCAGATATATTTTTAGATCTTTCTTTATCTCTTTATCTAATTTTTCTCTGAAGTTTATTGGGAGTTTATTCCAGACATCTAAGATACTATGTACCACATTTTTCTTAACGAATGTAAAATTTGGTTTACAAGTCTTGAAATTGTTTTTGAACCTAGTATTATGCGGATGTTGCCCTTTCAGATTCTCAAAAAAGATTTTATTATCAAGGATAAACGAAACACATTCATAGATATAAATACAATAAAATGTTAGGATGTTATGAGTAATAAAATATGGTTTACAGGATTCCTGATAGGGTAAATTGAATATAATTCTCAAGCACCTGAGGCTTTAAACTAAAAAAAACATGCGTTTTTATTATTTTTCAAAAATATCTAAAAAACTATTATCTTTTTTAAAAATCTACAAGAAAACAAAATTATTGACAATAAAAATACCTACAAAATGGTTTTTTGTTTTTTAAAATCGGCCTAAAAACAAAATAGTTGGGCTTATGAAAATTGGGCCAATTGATGGGCTTGGATTCTATTAAACTGCTTCTGGTACGACTTAAAAAAAAATTGACTTTATTAACGCTGACGCAAATTAATTTGATGTTTTTTATAACAAAAATATGGTAGTTGTCATAAAAAACCAGTGTGGAAAATTGTATACAAATCACTAGGTATGATTTAATATTTTATGTAAAGGGTTAAAAGCAAAAATCGGTAAATAATACTATTCTAAAATGTGCTGCTACTTACTCGTTTAATAATAATCTCAAATAATATTTAAAAAAAAAACAGAAACATACTATAAAACTAAAGCCTGTATGGCATGGTACCTAAATGACACTTTTTAAAGAGTTAGGCCAGTTGTATTTATTATTAAATTTGATACCAAACACAGTAATCGTGTCATACAGTCATAAACAAAAAGTATACTTACTTTTTTAAAACAATTTTTAATAAAAGAAAAAGAAATTATTCTATACATTCATCATTTTCAACAAAAGACACATTTGTTGCATTGTCACAATACTGTCCAATGCAAATTGTACAGCTTGATGAACATTTAATTCCTACCTTTTTGCAGGTACACATTTTGGAGCATACTGACTTGCATCCACAAAATAATAATTTTATAATAAAATCGGGAGCGATGTCCTTATGTTTCTTTCTGGGTCTAAGTAACCGTCCTTTTCCACCCAACCCCACTTTCTTGGATCTAAATTATTTCCCAACCATGACTGCACCTGAAGGTAAACCCTTTTAAGATGTAATTGAGCAGCTTCAGTTGTCGGGGGTAAAGAAACTAGCTCAAAGTTACTACACAGTTTTTGGCGTGCAATTACCTGATTGTATTTTACATACCTAAATGAGTTTATATTTTGGCTTCTCCTACTGCCGTACCATTTTAGAATAAAATTTTCTCCTAATTTTAATAAAGTGGCAATATCACTGAATACCCCTTTAAATTGAAGTAAATCTTTGGAAAGTTTTTAATTTTTAGACAAAACAATTAAAGCACTTTTTTTGCCCTTTTTAAAGAATGCCGATGTGGTATCGCAACCCGACATTGCATAAAGAAATAATATGTTTTTAACTATTGCAGGATCTAAATTCGATTTTAATGTATGTATATTTGTTATTTTGTTCAATTTGCCTGCAACACCTGGTCTAAAAAAATACAGATTTTGTGTTTTGCAATGTTCAATGAGCAAGACAAATAAATCTGTGTCTTGTCCAACAACAAAAACATTAGATTGACTTTGCTCGACCTGTGTTGCTGCGGTCACAGCAATCATATAATCTGCATCTGATTCTGATTGTTTAACTAAAATGCCAGCTTCAGCAAATAGAAGTTTTAAATAATTTACAAGTTTTTTCTTATTTAACGATACAGCTAAGAAATTTGCCCGACTTGTGTTTACCGTATTTTTAGGATTAAACATAATTTCGTGTCCGATATTTTTAGATCTGCGCTGATGTTTATTTTATTTATTTATTTATTTACGGGCATTACCCATTTTTACAGAAATAGCATAATTTACAAAACAATAATTTATAACCTCAAACAATTTATACTTAGTATTATTTTATATAATTATCATTTGATATTCACAACCCATCACTATCACAGTCATAGAATAAAACAGGATTAATAAATAATGGCAACAGGAGAACTTAAAAAATATACAACAAAAGAACACAATAAAATTAATTAAATTCAGTTTTCACTCCCTTGAACCCAATTATCACCTCCAAAATTGGTTTAAACCAGCACACAATAGTATGAAGTATGAATAGTATGTACACACAATTAAACAGAATAGCAAAAACCCCACAACAATATACAAAGTCACACATGAAAATCCTCAACAAACTTAGCAAAGCGCCTTGGACTTATATTGAAATCTATGTTCAGAGATGTACTATTATTTGCAAGCCTGGCTGATCTAGCAATAAAGCTATTGTACTTGATGTTTGTTCTACAGAAAGGTTGGTAGAAAAGGCCGTTTGACCTTGTATTTCTCGTAGGTATTGCTAGACCTATTGAATATAGCAGGTCTGGTGAATCTACAGAAGCAGTCAGAAGGTTATACAAATTTTTTAAATCCCGTTGTTCCCGACGAACAACAAGAGGAGGAAGACAAAACAGCTCATACAGAACCCTGTAATCATAATGGTAGTTGTCAACAGGATCAATTTTGGAATTAAATGCCAGGTATTTCAGCATTCTCCGTTGCACCTGTTCCAACCTGTGAATATAGCAGGCATAATGAGGACTCCAGACTGAGGAGGCATACTCCAACAAAGGTCTGATCAATGTACAGTAGAGCATGCGGATAGCAGGGGTATTTGTAAAATCTCTTGTGCATCTCTTGACAAAACCTATTATTTTAAGGGCTTTTGTTACTATCTCAGATATATGAAAGCTAAATGTAAGAGATGAGTCGAATATGACTCCAAGGTCCCTAATTGTTGTCACATTCGACAAGGGTCTATTGCACAAGGAATATGCGAATGTTGTGGTATTTCTACGCTTGGAGAAGCAAATACTATAGCACTTGGCTGGATTCAAGTCCATGCAGTTCTGAACACACCACTCTTCCAGTCTGGAAAGATCTGACTGTAGATTGACACAGTCATTAAGAGAGGAGATAGCTAGAAAACATTTCAGGTCGTCTGCAAAACATAAGAATCTGGAATATTTAAAACATGAGTGGATGTCGTTCATAAAAACATTAAAAAGAAGCGGCCCCAAATGTGATCCTTGAGGAACACCTGAGGGAACGCTTAGCTCATAGGACATGAAGCCATTGACCCTTACAATTTGGGACCTATCTGATAGGTAGCTGCGAAACCATCTCAAGAAATTTCCCCCTACACCCGCGGCTCCAAGCTTACTCAAAAGTATCTCATGATTGACCCTGTCGAACGCCTTCGAAAAGTCGGTATAGATAGTGTGAACCTCGCCACCCCTATCCAAGACGCTCGCCAGATAGTCTGCATAAGTCAATAGATTAAGCTCTGTTGATCTCCTGGTCTTAAAGCCAAACTGCTCTGATATAATGGTAGGACCCAAAAATGATGTAAGATGTTGTGTTACAATTTTCTCGAATAGTTTTGGAATAGCGTTTAAGTTGCACACTGGTCTATAGTTGCTTACGTCGCCCTTGTTTCCTGCTTTATGTATAGGGGTCAAGTAGCTTGTCTTCCAAAAATCAGGGAAGACTCCCAATTCTAATGATTTATTGAATAAAATAAAAAGTGGATGAGACAGAACAAAACTGCATGATTTAAGGATGGAGGGTGGTATGCCATCTGGCCCTGGACCCTTATTGGTGTTCAAGCTGCAAATTTCATTGTATATTGTAGAAATATTTATGTGAAAATTGCTTATGTTGATATTATTGAAGGATAAAGATTCAGGTACAGGGTAGTTTTTGGTTGAATAAACTGTTTTGAAGTAATCAGCAAAGAGATCAGGTAGGGCATGACCAAGAAGGCAACGCTTATCATTATAGAACATTTCTGAAGGTAGATCATTTCCTAGTCTTCTAGAGTTTACATAAGACCAGAACTTCTTTATGTTACTGTGATCAACTAAATTTCTTTATGATTCAGAAACATATTGTTCAAAACAGACTTTTGCAAGTAATTTACACTCTGATCTTAAGCTTGAGAAGGTAATATAATCATCTCTGGAACCCGAATCTTTGAAAACTTTATGTGCCTGTTTCTTTGAAATTACCAAATTTTTAAGAGCTGGAGAAAACCACTTTGGAAAGTGCCCGCGAGACACCCGTTTTAAAGGTACAGCAATATGTATAACTGAATAAAGTATATCATAAAAAATATTTAACATAATATCTAGGGAATCCTGTTGAAGTACATAATTCCAATTAACCTGTCCAAGAAGTTCATTAATTAAATAAAAATTTGCTGAATTATAATCATAATAATATTGATTGTTAAATCTACCTGGATGATTAGTATGTCCTCTCGAAACAGTAATGGATGTAAGGAGGGGTGGATGGTAATTGTCCTGTGGAACCAGAGCATCATCAGCTGCCGTGACCTCTGCAGACAAGGTACTCTCACAAAAAATCAGATCCAGTGTATTCCCCAGGTGGTTTGGAATATTATTCAATTGGTATAGATTGTGGAAACTACATAAGTCTGATATCACTTCTATGGACTCGACTTCCAGAGGGCAAGCACCCAGTGCACTGGTCGCTTGAGAACAAAAGTTGTCTGATGACCAAATTGCTTTTGGCAGATTGAAGTCCCCGAACAGTAGTAATGGGCACTCCTGATTCCCAGAGAAAGAATCGATCCCTTGGCTGAGCATGTTGTACTTTTCTGAAGGTGATTTTGGAGGGAAATAAATACAGCCCACTATGAACTTTCCTAGCCCAGAGCCTACACTAACAAATAGCAGTTCACGGTTTGTTGACAAGTTTATTACAGCACTAGATAGTTCCTTTGAGATCGCCACCAATACTCCACCACCTCTTGAGGAGGTGCTAGATTTTGCACTTCTGTCAGTCCTAAAGACATTGTACTTATCCAAACCAAGCTCTGCATCCGATATATCAGCCGAGAGCCAGGTTTCACTTAGTAAAATTATGGAGTAGCAATTAGAGATAATGTTACTCTGGAGAACTGACAACTTAGTTCTCAATCCTCGAACATTCTGGTAGTAAATATCTAGGTTTTGCTGTCTATGGGATGGTTGCTTTGTTGTAGAAGGCCCATTTATTAGTTTTTTTTCTTAAAAATGTATGGGGTACCATTACGATACCTAATGGATACATTTTCACCCTGGGCTCTCCTGCTACTAAGCTCAACTGACAATTTCTTTTCAGCATCCCTCTGCTTCATGGTGAGATCAAAGTTCAAGAAAACATTCTTTCCTTTAAGTTTAAAGCGATTCCTGACAAGATTCATGACATCATCTGGTGATTTGAGAGATATCCTTAAAGCCCGAGCCTGATTTGCGTTAGGTTTACCAATCCGAGAAAAGTGTAACACCTCTGGGGGATTTTCAGTGAGATGTTTAAATAGTTCTTCGACCTTTTTCTTGTCCTCACCCTCAGGTAAATTAAAGAGCATTAGATTCTTTGATCTCTTCTGCCGCTCCTGCCATTCCAGGATAACTTCTTCCTCTGGAGCTTGGCTTGTAATTGGTTGTGCAGAACTATTTGAATTATTCTTAGCTGCATTCTTTAAGCCTTCTATTTCCGTTTTAACTAGAGATTTGATGTCCTCAAGACTTGCTGAAAATTGGGATTTCATTGTTTTTAGGTCATTCGAAAAAGACCTCATAAGATTGGCTGAATCCAAAATTCCCTGTGTACTACTTTTTAATTCGGTAAATTCAATCTCAAGAGCTGTGACACGGTTAACTAGTTGCATGGTTTCATTTAATTTTGGCAAGCACAATTTGCATATATAAGGCATAACTCGGCTGCTCATGACGATGGCCCGAAGTTCAGTGGTACTAATTCCTGAACATTTCCTGCATAAAATCTTCTTACAAAAATCACATGGGTAGCCAAAAACATCGTTTGAATTTTTTGGCTCTTTCAGCACACAATCCTGAGAGCAGGAGGAACATATGTTAGACATTATAAGTTATGAAGAAAGATTCAGATTCGCCAAATAACGTAGGAAAATGAAAATAACGTAGATCATGCAAAAATTGGTACATGCGAAAACTGCGCGTAAGTTCGTCCGTTGGTCTTTTTATCAGTGCATTCCTTTTTTTTTGTTGGAATTGCAGTAAATTTCAAAGAGCAAATGATTGTAAATGTTCAGTATATTTAGTATTTAGAGGATCACTAGAATATCCATCAAATAATATTATACATCCATTTTTACCCTCACATGTATAATGGTACTTAACGTATTTGACATATTGGTCCAAAATGTCCTTGTACAATATATTCGAATCCCAGATAACTTTTCTTAGTAAAAATCCGCCATCATTAACAAAGATGGAGATATACACATAAGACAGCAAAGGAGTGAATCAAAAAAGCAGCACTTATTTTCCAAAGTTACTGCAGAATTCTTGTAAGAGACTCATTTTGGGATATATTGAAGAAGCAAGTGTGAAAATTTTGCTGGTTGCATTAAAGTTTGTTACCTAGAATGTCAGGACAATCTATACGAGAATTGAGCATAACACTGAAAACACATGTCCAGCCTATGTTCCAATGTGTTTAGCTTGAATACAGACAAAAATTCCTCATAAGTAAAATTCTCTCTTAACTAAACCCATTCTAGAGACTATACCATTCTAATGGACTTCCGCTGTACCCTTTTAATATATTGAACATGCACCTAATAGGATGGTGACCACCCTACGAAACAGTATTCTACTTAAGGATGAACCAAAGAGCAATTACAAAATCTTTATAGTATTTAGTGAAAGCCCAGTGTAAGGCGCTGAATAAAGCCTAATGCTGCCATAGCCTTGACAACCATATTGTGGAAATGTGATGTAAAAGAAAGTTTGTAACCAAAAGTTAGGCTGAGATCCTTAACTTTGACTGGTCTTGAGAAAAAAATGCCACTTAACCTGTAGTCATTTACAGTAAATTTTCTCTTATAAAAAGAAAAATGTTACATTTGGAGACATTTAGATCCATCATAATTAAGATGAACCACTGCTGGAATCTATCTAGATCTGCTTGGAAAAGTAGACAATCACCATCTGATTTTATTGGGCAAACTATAACAAAATGATGACACTAAATAAAGCTATTTTTGATAACCCACACAATATCACAGGTGTTTTTGCCCAGTATTCTTCATGTGTGTATGGCACTTCTGACTGCTCTGATTGCCATATAGATAGGAAATGGGGCACTTTTGTTTTTAAAGTAATTAATGAAATGCTTTATTGTTATTAACAAAGAAAAATTGTTCTAAACAAAACTACTTTAAATTACTACCACTAAACTTAACCACTACACCCCATACACACTTGAGTTCCAAAACAATACATAAGAACAGCAGAAAAAAAATACATGAAAAGTAAATTAAATTCCATAATTATCCCCTCAAGTATAAGACAGCAAAGAATTCAAACCATACAAAGAAATCAAATAAAATTCAAATACTGTAAACTTACACTTAGGGAAAATTAGAATGTGTCGACGTAGTATTCATCCAGTGAATAGTAACATTTTTCTGTCAAAAGTATTTTCAATTTACGTTTAAAAGTGTCAATACATGTTGCCTCCCTGATTCCACCTGGTAAACGATTGAAAATTTTTATTCCCTCATAGAAAATAGATTTTTTAGTTAATGTGGTGGAGGGGATTGGAAGATTTAGATCGTTCACTTGACGCGTTAAGTATCTTGGATTTGGGGTTATAAATTTAAAGCGATTTGCAAAAAGTAAGCAGGCCACTTCCTGAATGTAGAGGGCGAAGACAGTGTGTATGCCCAGCCTAATAAATAATGGGCGACAGGAATCTCTTGGTTTAGCCCCACAGATGTAACGTACAGCACGCTTCTATAAAACAAGCAGCATTTGTAGAAGGTAGGCGGCTACATTACCCCAGAAGCAAATGGCATACCTAAGGTGGGATTCAAAACAAACAGGAAAAGGCCAGAACAAGATAGAGAATCCCCCCAATTAAATGACAGTGACAGTGTTACAGTTACAATGACTCCTAAAAGAAGAAAACAAACAGTTTTGGACAAAGTAGTCGTGAAAACATCAAAGGAAAAAAACATAAGTTGGACCTCAAAATTGCAGAATGTTTTTATACATGCAATCTCTCATTTTCCACAGTTGAACATCCATCTTTTATTGAGATGATCCAATCTCTTCGACCAGGTTATACACCCCCTAACAGGAGACAAATTGCCGGAAACTTGCTGGATGAAGTTTATGAGGTTTATGGAAAAGAAATAAGGGAAGTTCTAATGCAAACCGAGGGAAATATCTTCATTAGATTGCGTCGATGACAAAAAAACATCTAAATATCATTTTGAAATCGCTGAAGGTGCGATTAAACAATGTAAGGAATTATACAATAAAGTCGTTTTTGCAATAGTAACCGACAATGAAAATAAAATGAAGAAATTTAGAAAAATGGTTGCAGAGAAATATCCTTCTATACTAACCTATGGATGTAATGCACATTATTTAAATCTATTGGAAAAAATTGTTTCACCACAAACTGTCCTCAAACACTTGGTAGAAATACAGACATATATCAGAAACCACCGTAAACCTCACGGAATTCTGAAACTTAAAGGGGGTTTAATGCCTCAAATTCCTAATGATACCCGTTGGAATTCGCAGTTGGCCTGTGTAAGTACCTTTAATGCTAACTACCTAATGTACCGAGAAATTTCAAAAGAACATCTAGAGTCTCTTGATCAGCATATTATAAGAAAAATTGACGACATTAATTTATACAAAAATGCACTTGACTTAGAGCAACAACTACAGGCAGTTGGTACTGCCTTAGATAAATTCCAGAGTGACCAAACTACTCTCGCCGATGCCGTCAACATCTGGCTAGATTTATTAAACAAACCATGTCTAAGCCCCTACATTGAAGACATTAAAACAAAATTTGAGGAGGCAATACAACCCTTCCACTTTCTATGTTTTTTAACTGATCCTAAATATATGGACAAAAACCTAGAAAAAAATACCAGGATGAGGCAGAGGCTTAGGTTACTTGAGAAGCACGAAGATTTTTTCCAAGGTTATCTATTATTCTGAATTAAGGATGAAGATATTTATCAATCATCACTTTTTAAGGAAAGCGTGATAAAAAACATGTCTGCATTCAAATGGTGGTCAATTGTAAAAACTAAGATTACTTCTACAGCTCAAAATTCAGATTCAGATCGTATTTTGATGAACATGGCCACATTTTTTGCAAACTTACATTCTTGCCCTTCTAGTTCAGCAGCTCTGGAAAGAATCTTTAGTTCCTATGATTTGGTGTGGACTGATCTTCGGAATAAGTTGCTGCCAGATAAGGTAGAAAAGCTAGTAAAAATAATTAAAATGAGCCATTTTAAAAAAGAGAAAAAGAAAAAGTTGTTTTAAGTGTTTAATTTATTTTTATTTTATTCCTATAATGAATAAGGCGTTTTGTTTCTTATTTTAATGTAAAAATTGATTTTTTGAAACTTAGGAATAAGAATATTAAAGACTGGTCTATTAGTACCTTTTTGTTCTGTTTCCAATTGAAATTATTTATTTAATTTTGTTCCTTACGAAAAAGTGAGAAACCCGATTTGTTAATAAAACTTAGGAATAAGAATGTCATTATATTTTGATATTTTGTATTAAATACTATATAAAAAGTATCTCAATATATGAAAACCCTGAAATAGGTGTACATGATAGTATACTACTCTACCAGGTTTAATGTTGAAGGAAACTTACAGATTCCCAATAGTACTACCAACCTAAACCTTAGGTCATTTCACTACCTTAGCGTAAAAGTATACAAAATTTTTCCGCTCACAGTAAGGATGACAGGTAACAAAAGCTTTTAATGAGAAATGTATTTCTTTTATAGCTCATAATTTTGAAAAGTTTTTAACGTTATTCTGAATCATTTTTCTTGATTCAAAGTAATAAAACTTCTTTTTTTTTTTAATTCAATTATCAAGCAAATTAAGTTTTGTTATGAGTTTGAGCAAATGGTACAACTATATCTTATTTTAATATTTATCCAGTTAGTTTTTATTGTTAAACTCTTAGTATTATAGTTATTATGGTACATGCAGAAATTAGGTTTTCTAGGTACCTAATATAATTACAATAGTAAACATAAAATTTTTTGTATAATATAAACATGTATGTAACAATTTAATTTTGGTAATATATGAGTATGAACATGTAAAATTAACAAATGTCAGCACGGTAAGTTAGCAATCCTTTGTATCATAGTCATATTTGCCACACTTACTTCCTGATACACTCCACATACTTTTTGCATTTTACACTCCTTAGAAGCATGGTTAAACTGATTGCAGCTGTGACAGTGAGTAATCTGAATGTATTGAAAGCATTTACATTTTCTACATCCTAAGAAAATTCTACATTCCTTTATCATACCTAAGTCTAAAAGTATTTAAGTTGCATTCTATGATGGCAAAAAATTAATTTACTATTTTCTTCAAAACTGGGCTTTATTTCAGATTCTGGTGTTACTAGATCCAAATTTTGTTGCTTATATATAGCAGAATTTCACAGCTTAAAAAACACAGCATATTGTCAGTAAAAATTATGAAAAGTAAAGGTGCAATGTACATCTCTTTTTAAAGAGCAGCTTCTATTTTTATAACCTTTGGTTTTGACTGACAAGATATGAATACGGCCCGCTCCAGCACTATACCAAAAGAGCATGATTCACTATGTCAAATGCCTTGGACAACTCAGTGTAAATTAAGTTTATAATCCCACCCCTCCCTAAGACATTAGAAACAACATATTCATAAACTACTAAGTTGGTTTCCACAATCAGACCACTGCAAAATCCATGTTGTTATGTGATCAGGATATTTCGAAAACAGATCAAGGATTAATAAAAGCTCAAAAGTTAAAATTGATAGATTCACAATAACATTACCAATTTTTTATAACAATCAAATAATAACAAAACCAAATATTCAGATATATTAGAATATCTACTACTACTGAGTACTTATGGATGACATCAATTGAAGTTATGCTTAAAAGAATTATCCGCTGTATAAAATGCCACTGGGTTAATTTTCTAAATTTCGAAAGTAGCTGAATGTTATTTAATGTTATATTTCAAATGGTTTTTAGTAATATTTCCTATTATGAAGGACTGAAAAACCAATTTAGCTATCATCTCAATGTGAAACTCCTGAAAATTTCCAATATTTGTTTTGACATACTAAAAAACAAAATATTAAACTGGTATCTGACTAAATCATAAATCAAGGAATGTTTAGATGTCCCCTAAAATGGTATATCTCTCTTATCTGGGAAATAAATTTTTTAGACTGCTTGATAAAACCACTTTTAAAGTAAATATTAGTCATAATGTTATTTTTAAGGACCCTGTGATTAAGAATGAATTACATATATGTGTATTGAATGCTCTAATAAAATTATTAGTTATCAATACACAATCAACAATAATGAATGTAGGTCAGTTGATACAGCAGTCGTTTTTTGTGATATCAATAAGGCCTTTGACTGTGTTTCGCATGAGTTGTTGTTGCATAAGCTTGAAGTATATAGGTTTGGTTTAGAGGGAGTATGCTACAATGGATTTAGTGATATCTGTTGGAAAGAAGCCAGTTAGTTATCTGTAAGGGTTCCAAATCTGATCAGTTGACAATTTCAGCAGGGGTACCACAAGGATCTGTTTTGGGTTCACTTCTTGTTCTTTTTTATGTCAATATACCCTTAACATTAAGACATGGGCAGGGTACCTTTTTTGCTGATGATACCACATTATTATCAAATAAGTATCAAATCATGTTACTTACTTTTAGATATAAACTAATAATATTTTCTATTACAAATATTATTACAAAGATAAGAAAGATTAATAGAAGCAAATTAGAGAAAAACATAATTAAAAAATTATGCATACATACATAAATATTAAAAATTTAAAATACAATCAACCGTGACATCATCTGTGATCAAGTGCTCAGATGAAAAACTTTTCAAATTGGTTATTTCCTTCAGAGATTACACTCTTAAATACACATCTTACATTTTTTTATGGAAGTGCAATCTCTACAAGCACTCGGCAACAAGTTATACAGTTTAGGTCTAAAGTAATTTATGTATCTTAGATTAAGATTATTAGTACTTAGTGGTAGTTTAATTTTCCTATTGCACCTAGTTCTTGTATCATAATTATGATTAACAAAAGACTTTAAATTAGGTCGAGTATGTATATAAGAAGAACAGATTGTGAGAGTGTAACTTGATCGAATGTTAAAAATATCCTTATTAAATAGTAAATGCATAGGGTACAATCTATCTTTTTTAAAAATACTTTTATATTATATTTAATTTGTACAGGCAGTTATTATAAAGTTCTCCCCACACAAATATACCATATCTTATAAATTGATTCCACAAATGCTTTATACATCATTATTAAAGTCTTAGTATTTAAAAATTCCCTCAATAAGTAAAATTTATGAATTAGTTTTCGAATTTTGTTGGAAACATAATCAACATGTGGTTGCCATTTCACAAATTTATCAATTATAACTTCAAGGTATTTTGTAGATGAAGTTTCTTCAATATAGTGATTATCTACTAAAATAGAACTATAATGGGGTCTATTTGCATGAGTAAGTGAAAAGGTTATGTAAGTTGTTTTAGCTAAGTTTAATAACAAACAGTCTCTAAAATAAAAAGGCCTGTCTGACATTGCCATTGTCAGGACAGAGTGTTTTACAAATAATGGCCTACAGGGGCTACGAAAGGGAGCTACACACATTAGCATGTAGCATAATGACTCTTTTTTTCAAAATAAATAGAGAGCTCAACAAATACTGAGAGCACACACCCCAAAACACAATACTATATCTCAGATGAGACTCAATAAGAGCATGGTAGGCAATTTTAGCCACATCAAGTCCCAGAGAATGTGTTATTACTCTAATAGCATAACAGTTGGATGATAACTTCCCTATTAAAGAGGAGATATGATTTTCAAATTTTAACTGCTTATCAATCGTCAGACCCAAAAATTTACATGTTTCAGAAGGACTTATTGTTTCATTTTGCAAAGTGACAGTTCCAAAGTTACATTTAAAAGTTAAAATATTAGTTTTAAAAATATTAAAAGTTAATTTATTAGATTCACACCATGACTTTACAAGAATTAAATCTTCATCAACAATATTCTTTAACCTCTTGGTGTCAGTGTCATGCCAAAGTAATGTTATATCATCAGCAAAGATAGTAAATTTGCCCCTAATTGTAATTCGAGAGATATCATTGACATATAGCAGGAACAATATTGGTCCAAGAACAGAACCCTGGGGTACACCCGCATCCATATCCAGATGGGATGACATATCATTGTCAAAGAATACCCTTTGTGTTCTTCCAGATAGGTAAGAACGAAACCAGTCGAGAGCAACTCCTCTGAATCAATAGGTTTCTAGCTTCTGCAGCAGTATTCTGTGACTTACACAATCAAACGCCTTAGATAAGTCACAGAACACCGCCGCCGCACTCTCCCCAGCATTCAACCCCATGCACAGACTCTCCAAAAAATTGAAAATAGCATCAGATGTACCCAGTTTCGTCCGGAATCCAAATTGCTGATGGTTAAGAACATTATGCCGTTTCAGAAATTCCATCATCCTACTTTTTACCAATCTCTCTACAAGCTTGCCAAGCGTGGGAAGCATGGCTATGGGTCTGAAATTTGATGGGTCATCATAGTTTCCACCCTTAAATGTATGAAAAATGTTTTTCAAAAGTGTTGTGAAATAACTATTTCTTGGCTACCGCTACAGTAAATAAAAACCATTATGGTCGAGGCAGGAAGATAATCAGAGTATTCTGTTCTAACACTTAAAGCTGTGACATCAACCTGTGATTTAAGCCTTGATCAAAAGCTTCTGTTAATATCATTGTGCATACAAATACAATCTTTTCTTATTATAATGTTTTCTTATAGAAAATGAGTCCTCATTAGCCGCCATATTGAACCGAAGATGGCGCCGGTGCCCCGGCCAGGCAGCCTGCGCGATCCAGACATTGCCGAGCTATTTTTCAAACATGATCCAGAGAAAATCTTCGAGGATCTACGAGAAATCGGCCACGGCAGTTTTGGGGCGGTAAGTTTGAACTAGAACATGTTTGTACTAATTTTTGAATATTATGTTCTGATCACCTACAGCATACACTAATATTTTCTGTTAAAATTGAAAATGTATTTTAATTTTTGCGCTTTGACGAGCGAGGGTCCTTTAATTTAAAAAATTCATCCATTATTTTCTAAAGAGACTTCAATAATATCAAAATCTATACTTATAAATGGTAACATCACTCCTCATTTACTATATTTTTTTTAAATATTTATCATTATGGCTATTTATATTCCTTCCGAAAAAGCTCAATTGATTAAATGGTTTTATGGACACAATTTGGCAGTACAATGCATCTTAAATTTTGCAAATAGACTAATTCCTTGTGCTAAAACTATTTTAAATGTTGTGTCAAACTTTGAAACATCTTTTTGTCTCCAGGAATGGAGGAATTGTCACTTCGGAAATACCACTTCTGGAAGAGTGGGAGTGGAATTCTTGTTTTTAAATCGTCGATATTATCAGGCTGAGTTTTGTAAACAATCGTTTTTATATACCCCTCATAAAAAAATCTAACGGCATTAAGTCTGGTAAGGTCTAGCAGGCTATTCTATCAGTTATATCCAAATCTATATATTTCAGCAAGTCCGCCTCACTCTCGAAATTCCACAAAAGGTTATAAGGTGACATCTCATCACTCTAATATTGCTATTGATATTTGAAAAAGTTCAGTAAATGATATTTTAAATTTCGGATCATATCATCAAACTGTATTGAGACGAATTCCATTGCAAACGAAAATAAACATCTTTCATGACGAAAAAAATTCATCGGATTGATAAACACTTTTAGTGATAAATACACCTGTTCTCTTTATAGTCATGTCAAAAAAAAACAGTAAGTCAATAGGTTAGTAAAATGATGTATCGATTTATTAAAACCATTTACTAACCTAAAAAAATATGTTCCAATGCAAATATTAGCTTTACTGTAATTAAAACACTCACAGGAATAATGTCTAATAATAAGTAATTTATAATTTTGTTGTAAATATTGTTTAAATAACCCTAACTTGGCAATGCAGCACTCAAATTTAAATAGGTGTCAAACTGTAGAGAATAAAAAGTTCTTTCAAATAAGGTATCACTCAACCCCTATTGTCATTTAAGGTTATAGATAGGGAATTAAAAGAAGCCAAGTGATTTCTAAGTAAAAAATTGTTCCCCCTCGATAATAAAATTGACATGTCCTAGCGATTTTATAAAAACCTAACCCATTTTAAGATAATAGGGGTGGGAAGTTTTCAAATTGACAGTCTGTATGTTTATTGAACAACTGGATAGAAAACTTGCATCAAACTGCTTTGCAATTAGGATAATCTCCATTGAGTTATATAAAGGTAAAACTAAACAGGCGTATTTTGCATTAATTGAATCCCATTTACGGTATGGCATTTATTTTTGGGCTTCTTGTTCTAAACACTTGATGCATACATTATTTGTGTTGCAAAATAGGGCAATAAGGTACATGTATAAAATCGAAACTACAGATTCATGTAAGTCTCTCTTTGTTGCAGACAAAATTTTAACATTGCACTGTCTCTTTATACTTAAAACAGTATCTTTAATACACAAGAAATATGGTGGCAGTTTGAGTCAGGATTTGTCTTTTCACTCCACAAGGCATTGACACACAGGGTGCCATGTGCCATTCCAAATTGCCCCTGGTTCATGACTCTGTTATACAAATAGTCGTCAACTTTTTAACCATTTGCCTATCAGAATAAGACAGATTTTTCAGGCTCATAGATTTAAAAAGAAAGTCAGGAAATTGCTTATTGTAAGACCCTATTATGATATTGAAGATTATTATAATGATACCTTTTAATGTATTGAGTTCCTACTGGTATAAGTTTGATTGTTTTTTTTTTAGCTTTAGGTTTTATCAGCCCTTTATTTTATTTTATTTTTATTTGTGTGTATATTTCATATATTTTTTGTTGTTTGTTGTCACCTAGTTTTATTTTTTTGTTTAATACAGCTTTGTTCACAACAACAAATGTTATGAACAATAAAGCATATTTTGAATTTGTAATGTATTTTTTGTTTGACACTATTTATTTCATTTACTAACATAATTCTGAAGTAAAGATTGTTTATTATATTATTATTATTAGGTTTATTATGCAAGATGCCTTATCTCAAAAGAAATTGTCGCCATCAAGAAGATGTCGTTCAATGGCAAACAAAGTTTGGAGAAGTGGCAAGATATCTTGAAGGAAATACGGTAAGAAAGCAAAATTTAAAAAAAAAGTATCCCTTTATAAATACTTTTATCCCCCTTAGATTTCTTAAACAACTAAAGCATCCAAACACAATAGAATACAAAGGATGCTACTTGAAAGAGAACACTGCTTGGCTTGTGATGGAATATTGTCTTGGAAGTGCTTCGGATATCATAGAAGTTCATAAGAGGCCTCTCAGGGAGGACGAAATATCGGCTATATGCGATGGGGTCCTCAGAGGGTTAAGTTATTTACATGAGTTTGGAAGAATTCATAGGTAAAATTTAGGCAAACTTATAATCGTAAGTAAAATGTGATTAAATATAATTTTTAGGGATGTTAAAGCAGGAAATATCCTCTTAACAGAGAATGGCACTGTGAAATTAGCAGATTTTGGCAGCGCGTCTATAAAATGTCCCGCCAACTCGTTCGTGGGGACTCCTTATTGGATGGCCCCTGAAGTAAACCGTTTCCTATTTATACATAACCCTGTTTAATTAAATTTTTTAAGGTGATTTTGGCTATGGACGAAGGCCAGTACGACGGAAAAGTGGATGTTTGGTCACTAGGTATCACCTGTATAGAATTAGCCGAAAGGAAACCGCCTTATTTTAATATGAACGCCATGTCTGCTTTATATCATATTGCCCAGAATGATTCCCCGACGTTATCTGCGAACGAGTGGTCCGATAAGTTTAAGCATTTTGTGGAGGCTTGTCTACAGGTAGGAAAACGCTTTCCACATTATCAAATATAAATTAAAGAAACGCAATTACAATGGCAAAACAATATTTCATTAAAACTCTCAGACCAAGATGATTAAATGATTATTTTCTTGCAGAAATCACCTCACTTAAGACCGAGCTCCCAACAACTGCTCTCTCACCATTTCGTCACGAAACACCGATCCGCCAACGTGTTAATCGACCTGATCCAACGGACTAAGGCGGCCGTAAGGGATCTGGACAATTTGAATTATCGCAAAATGAAAAAGATCCTGATGATCGACAATTGCGAAACGGAGAGTAATATAGACTCTCTTCCCGATGTCGATGATCAGCCGGAGGAACCCATGGGCGGGGACAGTTCGAAGAGTAATTCGGTCACTTCAGAACATTCGGTACATTCCGTCGGAGTATCGGCAAGCAGCCAGTCTAGTAGCACCAATAGTTTACCTGCTGGTAAGTTGATTATTTTTTTTATTCATTAAAAACAAGTGTAGTTGCTTCGCTTTAATCATTTTGACCCATTGGTATAATTTGTGAAGGATTTCGATCTTGTCAGCAGAGAGAGTTAGAGATATTTAAAAAAAAGTCTTGATAGTTGCGACTCAAATATAGTCGCGCTTTTGTTTAGCCTGAATAATTTTGAATTATTTTGGAGTTTTTATCTCAAATTAAATAATTAAAAGTATATAGTGTTGGACATTAGGACCTCCTGTAGTGGTGGAAGTGAAGCCAGATGCAGAAAACAACATTTTCTGAACTTTAACGAACGTGTTTTTCCGGTTTTAAAGGTCAATCAGAGAGCTTTGTTGTCAACTCATCTAAATTTTTGTCAACAGACTCACAGTGACCTTCGCATTTATTATCAGATTATTAAAGGTCTACGAACGAAAACAAAATCTTTTTATAGTGCAGTTTTAACCTACGTCTTATTTTTTGCTACGTCTACGTCTACGTCGATATTTTTGCTATAACCGAGACGTGGCTAAACGATAGCATTCCGATTCCAGAACTTTTCTCACAGGAATACTCGTGCGATAGAAAATATGTAAAAAGATGCGACAATCATGGAGGGGTGTAATGCTCGCTATTAGGCAGAAGTTTGCGGTCTCTAATTTAAAATTGAGGCTATGAGTGCAAAAACGGACTAACCCCAATATTATTAAGTGCTAAAAAATAGGTTAAAGAAAAATATGAAAATGTAAGTGCGAAAAAACCCTTTTAAAAGGACATTTCTGTAGTTCGAATTAATTGAATGTTCTTGAGTGTTACTTAAATTTGCGGAATTTGTTTTAAATTTTTGGATATGGCTAATATTCGATTTTTCTATGTAGATTAGTACATTCTGCATTTAAAATAGATTGGGTTTTTTAATGGGTTACTATAGATTCTTCTTCCTCAATTGGGCCAACTACTTCACCTCCAGTTGCTTGAGCAAATGACCTCAGATTTTTATAAAAATCTTGGTATGAAGGAAATAAGAATTCCATTAACTCAAGGAGATCTTTATTTTAGCTTCATTAATGGCATAACCATTTGGGTATAAAAGAGGCAGATCCTTAATTTCCTTGGAAACAGATTTCCTTTTACTAAGATCTACTGTGTTAAAATAAACCTCTTCATTATTCGAGTACTTATACTAAATAGTATTGGGAAAAACTAAAATAGTATTGGGATAATCTTTTCTAAGCCTTAACCATTGGATTTTGAGCCACTCCACCATTGTTTTTGTTTCAGATACTTTTCTGTTTATTATGTTACTTTCAAGTTTCTTGGTGGAAAAAAATCTTGACTTATCCATTTCTATTATGGTAAAGGGTTTTTTTTCTAGCATGTCTTATGACTGTATGCCAGTCTTGAGGTATAAAGACATGTGGATGGAATTTCTTTTCTTTTTCTATGAATCCGAAATCTTTGTCGCATGGTAAATAGGAATGACCACTTACAAGGATTTTATGATCAATTTCTTTCATAGTAAATAATGGAGATGCAGTAATATAGTTACATATCAATGAAATTTTTATATTACGATTCTGACCACCACATTGGTCAGAATACATAATAAGTCTTCTCGATGTAACAAAGTTTTTTATGTAATATAAAATACAGGATCCCACCTCTTGCGGCCTCTTGGAAGCAATACTTTCATCCCATACAAACATGAACGAATTATTGGTTCCCATTTCATGTATATTAAAGCAGTAAGTCCATAACTGCCTTTTATAGTAACAAATGCCTGTGGTAAGTACAGGTGTAGGACGAGTCTTCATTAGATCAAAACAGATGACCGTTGCGTTTCTACTTTTTGCCAGTTTAGTGTCTTTTTTTTAAGGTGTCTCTAACACATAAACTTCTTACTTTTAGCAGCACGGTGGACTAACTGAGGATAGTCCACTTTGCTTCTTTCAACTTTTATCAATAATAAAGTTCAATAACTAGTTTAGTGCTGCCATCTCGTAACGAAAAGGAATAGGTCGTTTGGTCCACTGTGCAATAAATAGATTTTAACTTGACGGATAATATTCTACAATAAAGTCGATTTTGAATTTTTGTGGGTTAGTCCGATATTGCACTCATAGCCTCAATTATTACTTCCTCAATCGATTTGTAATATAGTTGATATAATAGGTATAAAAATAGTGACTGACACCAGCTGCCTATACACTATTCTCATTTATATACCACCAAATCAAAATATTGAGACGTACGAATTATTATTAGAATATCTTTCGTCTTTAACATATCTTTATCAGGCTAAGGTAATATGTTTGGTGATTTTAACTTACCTGAGTATAGTAATACGAGACACTTAAATAGAAAAGTTGCTTTAGCTAATAACTTTATAGAATTTTTTGACTGGCAGCAGCTGAATTCGGTATATAATTTTCAAGAGCTAGATTTCGTTTTTTTACTAGATTTCGTTATTTCGCCAACTCCTGAGTTTTGTTCCGTTGAAAAAATGCCATGATTGTTAAAAGAGGATATTTTTCATCCATCACTTCTTATTAAATTTAAAACCACTTCTAATAAACAATTTCACAATCATCTTAAAGTAGAAAATGTCTTCTATAATTTTAAAAGATCTGATCTTAGATTACTATATACTAGTTTCCTGGAAATAAATTGGGATATGCTCTACTCTGTTAATAATGTCAATAAAGCTGTTGAACTTTTTTATCAGAAAATTTATTCTTATCTAGATAAATACGTTCCTAAAACCTCGAAAAGAAAGCTTTACTCCACAAATATTAAGACCAATTAAGCATGAACATAGAGCCTGGAAAAAATATATGCATTCTGGCAATCAACAGGACTTAGGTAACTTTCGCAACTTGCGCATACAAATAAAAGCAGACATTGATCACTCATATAAATCCTACTGCTCTAACCTTGAGCAAAGTCTTTCTACACAACCAAACAACTTTTGGAAGTTGATTTTAAGTTCACAAAAAAAAAACAGTTATATGCCATGTGATATGTATGATCAAACTGGTTCTCTCCTAACTGACCCACAAAAAATAGCAGACTCCTTTGCTCAATTTTTTTATAACTCATACACTAGCACATCCCAACAGAAGATAACTGAAATCAACTACTCACATTGTGATACTATTAACATCACATCTTTCACAGAAAATGAAGTACTAAGTGCTTTAAAGTCAGTTAAGCTCAAAGCTATAGTTGGTCCCGATAAAATACCTGCATTTCTTATATTTGACTGAGCATATGCTTTTTGTAAGCTGCTAACAATATTGTTTAATCTTGCCCTCAGAACTGGAGAATTTCCTCTAGTCTGGAAAAAATCTTAAATTATTCCTGTTCATAAAAAAATTATAAGAATTTTATCGATAACTATCGGCCAGTTACACTTATTTTTCGAAAGATTTCGACCGTCTTGACCATTCCATTCTTATATCAAATCTTTCTGACCAATTTGGGTTTTCATCTCGTTAAACTTCTCTTATCTCACCTCACCTGTCCTCAACATGTTGAATGCTTTGGACACAGCTCAACTAAAATAGTCGCTTCTTCAGATGTACCACAAGGATCCATATTAGGACCTCTACTTTTCAACTCATTTATTAATACCATTTCTAAGGACCTAGAAGTAAACAGCTTATTATATTGTGATGATAAAAAATTTTACTGTAGAATTGATACTATTGCATTAAACTCCAAGCAGCCATTAACTCAGTGAATGAATGGTGCAAGAATAACAACTTGCCTCTAAATGCTGTGTAGTCTCCAACTCCTTAAAAAAGAACTGTGTTACTTACCAATACAAAATTGATAATGTGACACTACCAAGGTCAACCCACTTCAAAGACTTGAAAGTAATTTTTGATAGCTCACTTTCATTTAGTTTTCATATTGAAGATATCATAAAAAGAAGATATAAAATGCTGGGTTTTGTAGTCAGAAATTCTCCATTATTTGAGAATATCTCTAGCATTAAACTCGTGTAATTTGTACTACTCATGTTCGTTCAATTTTGGAATATTCTTCCCAAGTCTGGTCGCCATACTATCAGAACCATATTCAAGAGCTTAAAAATATACAGCGAAAATTTCTTAAATTCCTTTGGTTTAAATGCGAAAGAGTGTACCCAGAAATCGGCTTCTCACATGATCGTTTGCTTGAAAGATTTAAGGTAAAATCCTTACAGGAAAGGAGAGATTCGGCAGATTTACAGTTCTTACATAAATTAATTAATGGCGTAATTGACTCGCCAGAGATCTTGCAACTTCTAAATTTACACACTCCTCGGCTATCAGCTCGCAGTTCTCAAACTTTTTACCTTTCAATACCTCGAACCAACATTACAAAATTTTCGCCTATATGTAGAGCTTGCAATACATATAACTCTATACAGAATCAAGGCGATATATTTAACTGTAGCCTAGCCGAAATTAAAAGAATTCGCTTAGTTTAGATAATCTTGGTTTCTTCTTTTTTTATATATTTATTAATAATTTATCATATCTATAATATTAATTTTATTTTGATAAGATGGCTTCATGTTTATATACTTTGTTTCCACTCTATTATTGGAGTTTTTCTGTTGAGTGATGTAAATAAATAAATAAATAAATGATGTTTCTTTGACCATAATTTAAGCAGAAAATGGAAAAGGGTACTAAATATGAAGTGTGAAAATAAATCTACCAACATGAAAATCTTTCCATGTGATGGATATGCTACTAACATATTCATAAAATTCATTACTGAAGTATTTCATTCTGACAATGGCCTTAAGGATAAACTAAGTTATGAACCTGATAATATTCCTACATATTGCCTCAAAAGATGTGTTTTCAGTTTAGCAAAACCTTTGCGTACCCTTTTTAATTTGTCACTTAGATTACACACTTTTCCTGATAAATGGTGTGACCATAGTACAATGACTTGCCCAAGAACTAATAATAGGAAATGTATTAATTGCATTCGAGAGAAATACTAAATACAATACCAGAAGCTGGATGTCAGTCATGAGACCAATAGTCCCGATTGTCAAACATTCAAATGTCACGTTCAAATACTCAGAAGTAAAATAAACTATGGCAGGCCATATGGCGAATAACATATCAGAGGTGGAGATTAGTGAACAACTAGACGTGTTAGATAAAAAATTTACAAGGTACAAACAAATGTGTTCAGACTTAAAAATGTAATTAATTCAAAAAACAACATTTTGTGCATTATATATCTCAACATTCGTAGCATTAATAGCAAATTTCTTAAAACATTGAAAGGGTAGAATCAGTAAACAACAACTTTGTTTGAGTTCAACATGTGCACAGGGGCAAGGGGGGTGTTTAAAACATATTCATCCATTCCCTGTTGTTAAGTTTACACTCATTTTCAAAGGAGGAAATTTTCAGCTATGTATCAACACATATCATAATGTTAATTTAACTTATTGATGTTAGACTTTGGATTAAAAATAAAAAGTAGAGATAGATATATGTTATTCTGAGCCCAGAAGTAACACCTTCAAAGCAAAAAAAATTATTAACATTTTTATTCCTAAAACCGCTTCTAAAAAATTTGAAATGGCAATATCACAGGCAAAAGCTGATGTCTTGAGAAATGTCATCTTGGCAAACTTGTGGCTTTGTGTTTACATTCGGCATTTGTGAAGTTCTGTCTTTTTTCTTTAGTTTTTGGTTGAATAAGCAAAAGGGTAAGTCATTCCAGTGTTTTTGTGAATTGTTTCGATAGTAAAAACTTGTGCCGTTTGTGCCGCACCATCGGAAAAAGCCGATCTTTTCACAAGTGAATACCGATATTGTCATAACATCATATCAAGGGACAACCGTCGTCATAAACGTAGAATAATAAAAACTTATTAAGAAATCTATAATACATAATTATAAAACAGCTTTTTTTAGATAAGTACCTTTAGGCTGGTTTCAGACGGTACCACATCGATACCATTTATAGCGCGCGATAAATGGTCGCGATATTGCTATATTCATGTTTTTGAATGAGCCGTTTTCATACATAAGCGATACCATAAAATATATGGTGACGACGACGCTTTATGCCGTGTGCACGCCATTTGTTCTACTAAAATCGCGCCTTTTTTTGTCGTCGCCATTTTTGTAGCAATAGATGTCTTATGCGATCCTACAAACTACTCACCATAATGTTGTCGCGATTTATCCAGTATCATTTGGACAGCGTTACGTGTTGGTCAACATGGCGAAAAAAATTAATTGAACAAAGGCCATGTCTATGGGATAAAACAACAGACGATTATAAAGGGTAAAAAGAACAAATGCATGGACAGAGATATATCAATTTTAATTGATGGTTTTGACAATATGCAAGAAGACGAAAAAGTGGAAGCAGGTAAGACACAGTTTAGTTCTAAATAGTATAAAATTTATATTTATAAATATAAAATTTAATTTTAGTGTTAGTTTGTTAAACAAAAGCTTTTGGCATTTTAAAAGTTTTGCAAGGTTTATTGTAATATTTTTACGAATTTATTTAATATTTTATACCATAAAATAGTTCTCTAAATGATATTTTTCGTCTGCTAATGTTGGTCTAATCATCCGTCGTTAAGAAGGCAAAAATAAAAATAATTAATTTAAAACGAAAGATACATAACGTGCAATAAATTATATTTTCGCTTTTCTGACGCTTAGATTATGTCCCCCAAATGGCCGTAACAAATGTTCACTCAGGCCTCATCTCCAACCAAGGCAAATGGCAAGCTTATACTTGCATCTCTTAAAATAGATTGGTTGGGAATGTTCAGAATGCCATTTTTTAAGTTTTTATAAAATAAGGTTTCTTGAAAAACCGAGGAATCACAATCTTTTCCATAAGCTCCTATGTCAACATACACAAACTTGGAGTCCGCAACTGCCATTAGAATTATGAAGAAATAATGTTTATAATTAAAGTTTATGGAGCCACTATGTTGGAATTTTTGAATTCTCGAATTTGTTTTCCATCTACCGCTCCAATGCAATGCGAAAAATTTGACATTTTCAAAAAATATTCTGAAATATTCAACCAGTCTTCTTGGGAAGGTGTAGGCAAGTATTCTTCTCTAAAATGATTCCATAACTCTTGGCAGACCGTTCGAACACATTCACTTATTGTAGAAATACCTAACCTATAGGTATAATGTAGGTCCGTAAAAGTGTTTCCACTCGCTAGGTATCTCTAAACAATAAGATGATTCAATTTTTAATTTTAATTCTGGAGCAAGTTAAAACTTGCAATAGAAAATATTACTTAAGACAAATAGTCAAAAAAAACATATTATATTGTGCAGATTTTTTGACCGCCATCATATAACTTTCCAAAACAAATAAATATATTTTTTGCAGAAAAAGCCATCAATTGCAAATGGAAACACATTAGAGATGCTTTCGCAACTTCGTTGAAAAAAAAGAGCGGGGATAAGCGACTTAAGTATTAGTACGTGTACTTCGACTAACTGCAATTCTTGCTGAAGATTTTAGAGAAAGGTGATACTGCTTCTAGTATTTGCGACAATACCGATAATCAACATAGTGACGATGAAGAATCATCTTTGTTGAATCAAGGTAAAAGTACACAGCTAGGACCAAGTTCTTCTTTCTCTAGAAAACGAAATAAAATATCAGAATTGGATGAAAACAGAGCGATTTTAAAACCTATAGAAGCATCTTCTCAAAATCAGCCTCCTCCAGAAGAAATAGATGAAGATACAGCGTTTTTTAAATCTGTAATATCTACGGTAAAAAACTTTACAGAGGACGAAAAGCTAGAATTTCGTATGGGAGTACTAACATTGATTAAAGAAATTAAAGGAAAAAGATACGAATGTCAACTCAGACCTGTATCAGTAGGCTCTTCTCACCTTACGTCTACATCTTATCAGTCATCTTATCCAAACCAGACACCGAAATATGGGTGCAACTCCCCAAGAGATTATATATTTCAGGATTTATCAGCGCATAATAATTTTCAATAACTTCATTTTCAATATTCATAATTAAAATATTATATTATTTGTAAAGTTAGTTAGAATTTGCATCATTTACGTTATTTGTAATAAAAAAATAAACGTTGCTTACCTTATAATAACTGCCAACATTTCTTTGGGAGGTATACTTAACCTCATCGTTGTATTTTTTTTAATAGAGTCCAATAAACGCTCCAGTAGGTAATTAAAAGTTTCTGGGCTCATCCGGAAATAATTGAAAAATTTTTCTTTATGTTGAAGCAATTTTTCAAAAAAGCAATTTTTCTTGCTTGTAACAAAGGATGTATCCAGAAGTGCCGAGTTTTGTTAAAAGCACAACGTCGTTTTTTTTTCTTCTCCTAAAAAGAAGCGCTAACAAAGCTACACGTTTTTGATCCATGGCACTTTGGAACATACTGAACTCGGCAACAACGCAAGATCTATTATATTATATGCTAGCTTTTTATACTTGTGTGTGAAAAATAAATACCATATGGCTACCATTTATCGCGCGCTATAAATGGTATCGATATGGTACCGTCTGAAACCAGCCTTACTCTAATGAAGTACGAAAAAACGCATGAAGAGTCCATAATATTGTTTATAATTTAAAGCATAATCTATTAATAATAAATATTTATCATGTAAATATTTTTTGACGACGTCACTGGTAAAGACTACTTGTGTCGGTGGAATCAACAATGCGAGCGAGCGGCGTTGCGATGTTATTGCATTTTTCTCTAATATACGTTATCTACATTCATTTAACTTTAAATGTTGACTTCGTTATAAAGTATATTATCATATTTTATGAAAAAAAAAGCTTCATATTTTATTAAAGAGGAATAGTATTGTTTTGCGCCTGTCAAAATAAGTGACAAATTTTTATGACATTATAAAGTGTGTTTTTTTTGTCATTTCTACATAACCATTTGGCACCATTGCATCGGTCATGTTACAATCAAACAAACTGCCCATAGTTCCGAGGCAATGCTAATTCTAGCCTTTCAATGTTCTAAGGAAAATCTTTTTAAATTTTGTGTCATTATTATACTAACTGAGAGGTAGTAACTTATAGGTATACGTAACTTAAGGTAGCGCAGCCTTTAACTTAATTACAAAGCTTAATGATAATAACGCCCCTGTCATGTCACAATAACGAACTAACTCTAAGTTAGTGTTCACTTTCGCAGGGGGCGCTGAAGACGGTAGCGGTACCGCCACCCGACGTCACAACCACAACCGGCCGCACATCAATCACGCGGCCGCCGCTGCGGCTCTGGGCGAGCAGCACCAACACACCGCGAATAATTTCGCTACGATCCGCACCACGAGCATCGTGACGAAACAACAGAAGGAGCACATGCAAGAGGTGAGAGAATAGATTTATTTTTTATGACATTTATTTTGATCCACCCTAACTGCTACTTCTACTTAATTGAGGCGACCAATGCCAGAACTATTTTAATCCTTGCATGAATATTTGACCCCAGAAGCAAAAAAAAAACATCAGTATACATTTAACACGAAAAATCTGTAGATTAAAGTAAATACTTAATAATAATATTAGCTTTTATTTGTAACAAAATGATATTACAATCACAAAACAACGTCGAATACAGTGCACCATTTTGATGCTTATGAGAAAAAAGAAAAAATAGTTTTACAAAATTTATGCACCTACACATAATATAAAAATGTTAACATTTGCAAGTAAAATTACTTACTAAAATAAGCAGATAAGACAACACATTTAAAATAATCAATTGATCAAAAGATCTATAGACATAAATAAATAAATAAAGTCTTTATTATAGCAAAATATACAAAAGCGAAGTCTAGCCTAGGGCTAATCAACTTAACCTCTAATTACATGAACAAAAATATACCAAATTACATAGATAGCAGTTATAAAAAGAAGATAATAGAAAACCCGTGGAATCCATAAAATCTATCTTGAGTTGGACAATCGGCAATAAAACTAAAAAGAAGAAAAGAAAAAAAAATTACACATTTTCCCTTTAAATTATAAGGAGATCATCTGTAACGTGAGAAAATGAGACCTTGATTTTATTTTAAAACCAGCAATGGACATGCACTTAAGTGAATTCGGAAGTTCGTTATACACCGAAACAGCATTAAAAAGAAAACATCTGTGAAACAAGGCAGAATAAAAACGAGGAGCCGATAATTTACTTATACATCTTAGATTGACGTCGTGCACATCTCTTCGACAACTGAATTTTTCACGAAGGTAAGCAGGGAAGGATGTACCAAGTAATCGATGCACAAAATCGGCCAACTGCTGAAGATAAAGATTCTCTACACGCAACCATTCAAGAGTTCACATTTTTTCTGAAACTCTGTAATATTTTCTTAAGTTAAAAATGAATCCACAGCACTGAGTTTGAAGCTTCTGCAAATGATACAGGGTGACTTTATCTAAACAAGGAACATAAATAGTGTTACAATAGTTCATAATAGGAAGTACTAAGGACTCGCATAATTTCTTGCGTATTTTTTGAAGAGAAACACATTACAGAACACTTGCTAGGATTTAATTTTAAATTATTGCTCGACGAGAAAGTTAAAACACATGACAAATCTTCATTTATTCTACTACAACCCTCCCAATACGTCATCAGCTTTAAAAGAGTAATAAATTTTCGTATCATCCGCAAAGCCCTGAATACTGCAATATTTAACAATCTTATACATGTCTGCTATGTACATTAGAAATAAGATAGAAATAAAATAATATACATTAGACAATGAACATAGATGTAGCGGGTTTCAAAAAATTGCCACATGTTAAAATCATAAAAACAGTTTTCATGGAGATATTTTACTGTTTCTTCCCTAAACACCTTGATACTGCCTATTTCTCTAATAAGTTCTGGAAGAGAACCATGTGCTTTAATAGCTCTGAGGACCTTTTCACAAAAAGATTACCCCGACCTCTAGTAATAATTGACATCTGTTCACTATAATATTGTTCACTTTTTTGAAAAAGATTTGGTTTTTTCTTAACAAATGAAACCAATGCTAAAAAATATAGCAATGATAGAGCTAAAACTCCCAATCTCAAAAAGTATTATCGATAAAAGTAATCTTGGTGGAAGACTAAAAATGCTTCTCTGATTTAAAAACAGAAACAGTCGCGCTTGAAAATCGCTAAAATATGATACTATAATCTAAAATAGACTGTATAAAGGTGTATATCCTTGGGTGTCCCGGAAAATGTGGTAAAATAATATGGAACTTTCGTGTAAAAAAAATTCCTATAGGTCCTTCCTACGAAGATACGGCCCTTTAAAGACGCCGCTGGAAATCGGGTTTTCTTGAATAACTTTTAAAGTACTTGGTATAAAGGACTTTTTATTCTTGTGAATTTGTAACCAGAGATTTTGTATTAGAAGTTGTATTTTATAGGTGTATTGATAATTGACCACAATTGTTAAAGAAAACTATTTGTTTCTAGCCAAAGTTTCGAATTATATTAAATTCATCTTCAGGGCTCGAAGTCGTAGTTCTCCCCCGTCAAATTAAAGAAATACATATCACTGGGTTAAAAACGTAGATAACATTAAAGGGCGGTTACGTAGAGGAGAGATTTCAATTAAAATCTGATAAAATATATAAAATGGAACAAACCGGTAGACTAGAGAATTTACTACTGTAGTAAATTCTTTCCATTTTATATAATGAAAAGAATTTACTGCAGTAGTAAATTCACACGAAGGTTTTGAGGTCCCCATAGTTAAAAATCCAATTGCGTTAGATCAGGATAGTATCCTCCTCTACCTATCCAACGGTTTGGAAAAACGTTATGCAGGTTGTTCCTTACAGCAACGCAGAAATGAGGTGGGGCTCCGTCATGCATAAAATACATGTTTCGACGGATCGCAAGTGGCAAATGCTCTATTAAATCCAATCCAGAAGATTGTTCTGAACGTTACATTCACAATACCATATTTGGTAAACCCTGCTTCATCGGTAAAAAAAATAATGCTAATGAAGTTTTGATTAGTTCGCTGCTGATCTAATAGCCAGTTCGCGAACTGTATCCTAAGAGGAAAATCTTCAGGAGTTAGTTCATACACTTTTTGTAGATAATATGGGTATAACAGCTGTTCTTGAAGTGTACTTATGTATTATTGTTTTTGGTCTATTATTCCGGCTAATTTTCAAGTGCTCGTTGGAGTATCAGGTACACCATCTAAAATATTTTCATCCAATTGTAATGTACGTACTGTTCTTCTCTGACCAGCATCAGTTTTTTTTACCAAAACTTTCTAAAATTACATTAAAGAAAGTCAATAATGTCATCCTAATAAGTGGAATCGCCTAGCAATTTCTCGTACGCGTTGGTCATTTCATTGAAATGTCTTGATTTGGAATAGTGCGAGTAGGAAATCTTTTCTCACACAGCCATTGCATTTCAAGACGCAAGACCATACATAAGTTGCATATCTGCATACTCAATAAACGTGAATTCCATATTTCGACTTAATTCAAATTAAATTCACCAAGGAATCCAAAAATCAATAAATTATTATTGAAATAAGGGATCAATGTATTAAAAACGTAAAGGATGCCTATAAAAAGATGCAAAAACATTTTCGTTTTCAGGTTGTTTTTTGAAGAACCACACTGCATTTTTTAAAACTTTAATTTTTCAGATTAAACAACTTAAAATGGAACTTTTCTGGTGTTCGAACAACTGTTTTATCGTTGAAAAAAAGAACATATGTTTTTTTTTTAATTAAAAGAAAACAGTGATTCTTTAATTATTTTTTTACTCCAAAATGGTTCATTTTATCGGTCATTACCGTTCATTAACAAGAGTGCATTTTCTTTAGTTTCAGATTCAAGGTATCATTTATTATTTCAGAGTCTTTATCAGACAGGGTGTTAAAAATTTAAGCATTATACTGTACAACCTAGTCTGTCCGTGGTAAAATAAACAAGGTAAATGTGTTTTAGGGACTCCGTTTTAGAGGTCCTTAGTAGTGTTGATCAAGTTAATTTTTTATTAAATTATACCAAGTATTTCAAAACTTATTCAAGAAAAACCGATCTTCAAGAGGCCGTATCTTCGTAGCGACGGCCTACAGGAATTTTTTTTTTATAAGTTCCATATTATTTTTTTATTTTCTACTTTAATCCGAGAAATTTCCCACATTTTTCGGGAAACCCTGTATAATATATTTTTATTTTTTAAAACAATAATTGATGAATGTGCAGCGTGTGATTCAAAAATCAATAGAAGTCGACCTGAAGTTGTTTGTAGACATTTGTACCCTGTAAACGAGCAATGCTGCGAGGTAAAGCAGAAACAAGCAGATTTGTTTTGCTTAACCGCTAGTATAAAGTAAATCTGCTTATCCTGTAGTGGTACAGGCGCTGATAACTGGATATGTGGTTCCAACTTGACGGCTGTTACTAGTAGGATATCAAGCGCAACGCCTTCGTTGCAAAGGACTGGAAGCATTATTTGCTTGAAAGATGATATATTTTCTATTCTCTGTAAATATCTCAGACACTAATTGAAAATTTAAAGTTTTCTTTCTTCCTAAACAAAAATTAAATGAAGCCCATTAAATGGACATTCCTAATTTCTTTATTTGCTACCTCTGAACCTTTATAACTGACACTTTTTAAATTTAAAAGCATGGGACACTTTCATGTATCCTGTTGCAGTTAATGTTGTTTATTTCTTAATTAAGTTTTAATTTATATGATTCTCATTTAATTGTAAAACATTCATGATTGGAACATTTGGAAATAAAGAAAGGCTCTGCCAATATTCGGGTTTAAGATTTTGTTTGCCTTATTTTAAGGAGATGCACGAACAAATGTCCGGTTATAAGAGAATGCGTCGGGAACACCAGAGCGCCTTGGTCAAACTGGAAGATAAATGCAGGATGGAGATGGAGAGCCACAAAAATCAACTGGACAAAGAGTATGACGCCCTGTTAGCCAATTTCAGCAAAGAGTTGGAGAAGTTGCAAACCAGGTAAGTTTAAAAGATTCTTTTGTAAATTCTACTTATTCACTTCCACTTATCATTTATTGAAGACACCAACAAGAATTAGAAAGAAAATCGAAACAAAGTGCCGCGTTAGAAAAGAAACTAGTAAAGGATATTACCGGCCGACAGGATAGCGATCGGAAAGCTTTCGAGGCCCATAGGAAAAAAGAATACAAAGCGAACAAAGAAAGGTGGAAAAGGGAATTATCGCTGGACGAGTCCACACCTAAGAGGCAAAGGGATGCCACGTTACAGTAAGTTATTTAAATTCAACCGTTAAGACCGGATTGGCATTTTACATTTTAGAACTCATAAGGATAATCTTAAGCAAGTGGACGCCCAGGAGGAGCAGCGGCTACTCAGGGGCCAAAGGGCCGAATTAGACTTAGAATTAAGGAAATTCCGTAGAAAACGATTGATGGCGTACCATCAGTTAGAGCAAGTAAGTTTTTTAATTTTTCGGATAAAAGACGTTAAAGAAAATCAATTTTTTCTCATAATTTATTTAAGTTTATTTTAATATAAAAGGTACAGGGTCTTACCCTATATATTGACCCCCCGTCTACAGGAGTTAGGTGAAATGTAAGAAAAAAATATACAAAACTTTTGGGATTTGATTTTAGATGTTTAAATCCGACGCGACGTCAATTTTTTTTTCTTTTAGAAATTTCAAACTTTGACATAAGTTCAGTTTTTGCTTATGGAACTCCCTGTATATGACCTCATAGTCAAAAAATAGCCGAGTTTTCTGATTTCATATAGATATACAGGGTATCTTATTTGCTACGTGTGACTATTGCTATTTCCAAAAATATAGAAGATACGAGGGCGGTTAAATTGGAAAAAAGTTCCCAATTTTTATGCCTATTCTAAATCCTCTTACAGCGTTCCAAAATGTTTGTTAGCTCTTGAATTACAGCGTGATTTATAAAAAACGCCAAATTTTATTTTAGTTATTATTTCCAAAACTATTGCTTCTAAGACCTTACTTTTAATTACAAAGTTTTATAATTTTTTGTGTTCTACAAAATTTCAGCTTTAATTTTTTTTATGACGTTTGGTATTTTAGCAACGGCTATCAACATCTTTTTTTAAAATTCGGACCTACATTTTTTATAACTTATTTTGAAAGCATTTTTTATTTCTTTTAAAAAGAAGTATTTTATTCATATTTCCCAACTTTTTAACGTAATAATAACCATCATCAGGAATTTTTCTTTAAGGTGAGCCTGATTTTTGTTTTTGTAAATTAATTACTTATTAATACAGTAAAAAGTTTATCTTTTTGGTCGTTATTTAAAAATACTTATAAACGCTTAAATAATATAAAAATGGTAATAACACGTGTATATATTATGTATTGTATTTAATATATATTGTTCTAGTAGAATCACAAAATTTTTGGTTATCGGGTTTTCATTAGGCACGTCAGAATACTATGAATATCAACAAGGCTAGATTATGTTACATCATAGATGACGTCATAATACCTTAATGGCAATATATATCCCGCCTGAATAAATGTCGACCTGGAAAAAAGTGAGGTTATACAAACATTACGTATACACCGGTTAAAAATAGGTGATATGTGACTGGGATTGTAATAAGGTAATCTAGGAGGTATTATTAAGATGTTTAAACATAATAATTACGTACAATAAAATGCTTTTATTACACTTAATTGAGTCAAAATAAATTAAGGTTACAAAAGCATGCCGGACAACACCAATCGTTTCTGACTTTTTTTTTGCCAATACATTTTATGTGGTATCTTCCGAGGCAACTGGAATGTATTTTAAAATTTGTTGTATCTATTTCAGCACCACAACATGAACATACAAATTTAATTGTTTCTTTATTTGAAGATATAATTTGAAGAATCTCCTGGAAAGTCAGGTCGGTAAAGCAATATCTAAAACAGATACAAAGTAGATAATAAGTATACTTTATTACATTATTATTATTATTATTATTATTATTTATTCTATTTTTACTTTAATGAACGTACTTGACTAATTGTAAATTTATATTGTCATCAAAAATTTTGCAGTTAAATTCCATTAAATGAACATCATCTTTGGTAATTTTTTTTAATATCGTCATTAATGGATGTAAATTCGTTATCCTCTATATTTAGCAACCTTAGAATAAATCGTTGTTTTTCATTAATGCTCAGTTTGGCAAATGGCGTAGGTTTTTTATTAATATTTCTTCTTTTAGGCAAGCCAATGGTTGTCAGAGGTTCACCTTTTACTCTACCTCTTTTTTTAATTTTCTTTGGCATTTTAATATTATCCAACTCCTAAAAAATTAAAATATTTTTATTATTTTTTTTGAAGGTTTTTTACTTAGATACCATGTTTTTAGTATTTTCATTATTTAAAATTTGACTAGTACTAGGCAGTATAATATTTTCCAGTATGGCAATCTTATTTGAGGAAGATGCATCCAAATTTTCAATTTCATCATTATTTTCAACTACTAGTTCTTCTACAATCACGTTTTCTGCTGGAACCCAGACATTATTTTCTAAGTGCTCCGTTTCTAAATTCCAATTATTATTGTTACTAATGTCATCAGGGGACATATCAGCCGACACTAATTGACTCTCCTAAAAAAATATTTCATAAAATTAGAAATACCTATAGTTATTGAAAAACATACCTTGTCTCTATTAGGACTATCTATTGCACTGACTGGTAAAATTTTTATATCAATATTTCTTAATAGTAACTAATAATTGTTTTCGTCTTTCTTATAACATATTTGACCGCTGAGCGGCTAGATCCGCAAGACTATTAGTTATTGGTAAGATATTCCGTCGTTTGGTTATGATATGTTTTGGTTTTGCTATGGTAATAGCAACATTTGGAAAAATGTTTTCAGTTTCATTTTCGTCAGGCATCGATTCTGGGTATAACACTGATTTGTTGTAACTTACGGTCCATCTTTTATCTGGCAAGAGGGGATCAAATAGAGGCTGATTTAATAGTTTTCTGACAGCAAATATATGATGACACGGCAAAAGCATGGAAATAAAATATGAACAAGAGCACTTATAAATATCCGTATTAATCGTCCCTTCTGAAGATTTTATTAAAAAGGAATTATGAAGTGCTAAATCCTGTTGTATATCTTCTACCTTTCTTGAAAATTCTAGCTGTTTGATTAATTGTTTTCCAGGTTCTTTTGTCAATAGTTTTAAATATCAAGCTTCAACACTGTCAGCTTCAAATTTAGTGACAGTCCGTTTTAATTCACTATATATGAACTTATGGGCGGGTTCGGAATTCATACATAGATGTTATTTTAAAGAATCCTATGAAAAAGTCTTCAAGGCTGCTATTTCTTGAAATAACATCTTTTATTTTACCGTTAATAGATTCCAATCTATTATTAGTATTATTAAGAAAATTATTTTTGCAGAATTCTGTATGCATTGACCACTGATGCTTAATATCATGCCAATTTTCATATAATAGCTTAAGACCGCTTTTGGTGCAATTTCCTTAAAGCTATCCAGGGTTTTTGTAAAATCTTCTTCAGATTTGGCATAAACTAAATCTTGAAAATACTCTAAACATAGGTTTTTTTGACTTTCAGTTATACCCATTTTTTCACACTTTATTTCACGACGGAAGCTTCTCATTGTGTGAAAGATACATAAAATTAATGAAACTTTACGAAACAATTCCTTAATTACATCTCGCTCGGTCATATCTTTATCTGTAATAATACATTTAGTTTCTGTGGTGTTGTGGTTTCAAATAAAAGGGTGTAATATTTAAAAAAAAAAAAAAAATGTATTTATGTTGAAACTGTGGTTTAAGCAGAAACGGTTCGTAAATGTATAGCGCAAAAATAATACCGCCAAAGGCGGCCTAATATAAAGATTCTATTTTTGTATTCCCGAGAAAACGGGGCTGTATGAAGTCGCCCGCCGCGCCAGTAGTTTTCGTTTTCATCTCTCTCTAATTTTTACTGTGCCGCGTTTCGCTCTCTTTCTTGTTTTCGGACGGAAAGCAGTCTCCTTATAACTTGTAAAGTAATAGGTTCTTTTAAGATTATGGGTTAAGGTTAAGTAACTTTTTATTTTTTTTGGCACCCATACCTAAGTGTATGGCGTGATTTTTGGGTTACAAACATTTTATATGTAAGGTTTAAACCAGTAATTAGTTTTTTGTTTAATTATCCTTCCGAAGTTTAGTTCCAGTGTTTTACCTATGGAAAAACAAATAAACCGATTAAAGGAAAATATTGGTTTTATTTGAATTATGGTCCTTCGAAATAAATAGTTTAAAGTGATACATTATAACATAATTTTTGGCCAACTTGCGAGCCGGATTTTGGATTGTGTGAGGTTTGGTTGGATATTGACTGAAGCTGGTCACTGGTTTTGGGTGTTTTGAGGATCTACCTACAGGGTGGCCCATGGTACTTCTGGGAACCTGTGGAATTTTTGGAACAGGACGAGTAGGACGAGGGTGCAATCTAACTGCCTTTCATACATAAATTGCAGTTAATTACTGGGAGGCGACTGGGAAGAAGGAGCAGGAAGGTGAAGACGTTTGGAAAAAGCAAAGGTCAGATCGTTTTATTTATTTTTTATAAACTTGCATACCTGATTATTGAGGAGAATGTAATTTATTGGGATCGTGCTGTGCTTCATAAGGGCAAGTGTAAGGGCAAGTTCAAGTTTTATCTAGGTTTTTTGTAATTATATGGCTATAAGTAAAAATTAGACATTTTTACGGTGCAAAATCGCGGTTTAGTCCAGTCAAAATCTGTATTTTAAATTTTGTTTTAAACATTTTTAAATTCTCCAATTAAACACAGTACTTTTTATGTAATTAAATTACTTTAGCTGTTTTAATATAATATGTGTTATATATGAGTTATACCTACGTAAAGGTTAGGTGTTAGTTTTAGGTTCGGTTTTTATTTGACTTAAGGTATATTTATTTACTTTGTGGGTTCTAAGTAAAGGTTCATATCTCTAATTATGGATATCGAAAAGCTTAAAAAAGTGCGTACTAGGGCCAAAAGTGCTATCACTAGGATTGAAAATTTTGTAAATAATAATGTGGGTAATGATGGATTAAATGTTAATGAATTTTGTACAAGGGAAAATTATTTGCAAAAGGCATTTGAAGATTTCAATTCAATCTCAAATAGAGGATGTAGAAGAGGCTGAGGAGGTTGATAGGGATAATATAGAGGGTCAGTACTTTAGGGTTTTAGCTAAAATTAAGACTATTGTACATTCTCATTCTATTGTAGAGGTGAATGAGACGGCTAATATTAGTGAATATAGGGGCCCACAACAACCTTCCTCCCAGACTCACAGCGATCCAATTAGTAGGGTTAAATTACCAAATTTAAACACTCCGTCTTTTACAGGTAAATACGAGGATTGGAGGTCATTTATAGATTTATTTACAGCTTTAATTGATGATAGTAATCAGTTGACTAATGTTCAAAAATTTCTGTATTTAAAGGGGGCTTTAGCTAACGAAGCATTAAATTTGGTTAATGATTTGCCATTAACGCACGATAATTACCCAGTGGCATTGGACTTATTAAAAAAGAGGTATGATAATAATTTGGTAATTGTTAACACGCACTTAAAAGGTTTATTGGATACTCCTCCTGTAACAAGAGGTGACGGGGCTCAACTTAGGGCATTTTTGACTTGCATAAGGCAACATTTAAATTCTTTGCGTGCATTGAAGTTACCAGTTGACAGTTGGGATGTTTTATTAGTATATTTATTTTTACAAAAACTTGACTTTCAATCTCACCGAGCTTATGAGCTTGAAAAGGATAATTCTGCGTTGCCAACTTTAACTAATTTTCTTGAGTTTCTTGAAAAAAGATGCTGTGCTTTTGAAAATATGTCAGGATCAGATAATACTAGAGGCTTTAAACCCAAACAGTTGAAATCTGCCTTATTGACAACTCAAGGAGATATACGGGGTGATTCAAGAAACAAAAATATAAGGGTTTGTTCATATTGCAATAAAGAGGGGCATATGATTATTAAATGTTATAAATTTAAGGGCTGTTCATTAACAGAAAAAAGGAGTTTTGTTCAACAAAATAAGCTGTGTTACAACTGTTTGGGTTCGAAACACACAGTTTCACAATGTCAGTCGGAAAAATGTAGGGTTTGTAATGGTAAGCACCATTCATTACTTCATAGTGAGGATAAATTTGCAAAGGGAAATCAAGTCATTGATGTTCAAAGGGAATCTGACGTGGCTTCTAGGGAGAATTTTGGTAGGAATAGGAATTTTATAGGTCAAGGTTCTAGGGACTCGAACGAAAGTACTGTTTCAAGTCAGCCTCAAGCATCAAATGAGCCACAGATAAATAATACAAGTCTCTTTTCTAGGGGTTTTGGCTCTCAAATATTGCTAGCTACGTCAAGGGTACACGTATTAAATAGGGATGGGAAAACGGTTGTAGTCCGTGCACTTTTAGATTCTGGGTCTCAGATTACTTTTATCAGTGCTAGGTTGTTAAAGCTTTTAAACTTGGACTCGTATAGCAGGTCATTAACAATAGGAGGTATTGGGAATATGGTGTCTCAGGTAAATAAATCAGTTGATGTTGTTTTACAGTCACAGTTTGATAATACACAAAAGTTTAAAATTTCTTGCTGTGTTTTGGATAAAATAACTTGTTTGTTACCACGTGCTTCTGTAGATGCAAGCAAAATAAATTTGCCAGCTGATATACAATTAGCAGATCCATTTTATTATAGGCCTGCAGAAATCGACATGCTGATTTCAGCCGATTTGTATTTTGATCTGTTGTTGCCTGGAATAATTAAATTAGGTCCAAATTTACCTGTGTTACAAAACACCAAACTTGGTTGGTTGGTTTGTGGCAGTGCCCCTGCAAATCCATTTTTGTATAATAATTTGGTTAGCCATGTAAGTGCTTCACTGTTTTGTCAGAATGCTGATGATATTAATGAGATCATACCAAGGTTTTGGCAGTTAGAAGAAGTGTCGAATAAACACTTTTTGTCGCCAGAAGACAAGGCTTGTGAACAAATTTTCGTGTCCACATGTAAAAGGTTGGAAAATGGTCAGTTTCAGGTCGACTTACCTTTGCGGTCACCTGATGAATTTGAAAAGCTGGGAAATTCTCTGGGTTCAGCGATCAAACGGTTCCAATTTTTGGAAAAAAGGTTTCAGAATAATAGTGAGCTATTTAAAGAATATCGAAAATTTATCGAGGAATATGTTTCTCTAGGTCATGGGAAAGTAGTGCCTTTTAACTTTAATAATTCTGGGTTTGATGCAGAGTTTCGAGTGTTTTTACCTCATCATTGTGTAATTAAAGAAAGTAGTTTAACTACAAAGCTGCGAGTTGTTTTTGATGCGTCCTCAAAAACCTCAACTGGATTGTCTCTTAATAATATTATGTACAAAGGATTTACGGTGCAGCCGGAGTTGTTCGAAATTTTGTGTCGTTTTCGAAGTTTTATTTTTGCTCTTGTTGCTGATATACAAAAAATGTACCGAATGGTAAAGGTAAATCCCAATCAAAGGCATCTACAGAACATTGTATGGAGGGATTCTTATCAGGAAGATTTCAAGTGCATAGAGTTGCAGACAGTGACATATGGCACTAACTCTGCACCGTACTTAGCAACTAGGTGTTTAAATCAATTGGGTTATGATGAATCTAATAATTTTCCATTGGCCTCTATGGCAATTCTTAAGCAGTGTTATATCGATGATATTCTGGGTGGGGCGAATACTAAAAATGAAGCATTCGAATTAAGGGACCAATTGATAAAAATGTTGGGTAAAGCAGGTTTTAAACTTCATAAATGGAGCTCTAATGATCAATCATTGATTAATTTTTCTGAGAAGCATCCGGAAAGGACAAAAGATATTTTGGATGAGACAGTTTCGAGTAAAGTTTTAGGTATTAGTTGGGACTCGGCGGAGGACATTTTTAAGATTTCAATACCAGAGGTCAGTTATTTGGGTAATTTTACAAAAAGGAGGGTTCTGTCATATATTGCTCAAATGTTCGATCCCTTGGGACTGGTAGGGCCAGTTTTGGTTCTGGGAAAAATATTATTGCAGGAAATTTGGTCTAGGAAAATAGGTTGGGATGAAGAACTTCCTATAGATTTAAAGGAAAAATGGCTTATTTTGGCTAGAAACTTATCTTGTTTAAAAAGTTTAAAAATTCCTCGTTGTTTATTTGACCAAAGAAAGGTTAGTCAAATTGAATATCACGGGTATGCAGATGCTTCCTTGGTTGCTTACGCTGCATGCATTTATGTGAGGACACTGTATTCAGATGGTAGTGTTACTAGCAACTTGCTTTGTTCAAAGTCTCGAGTGTCTCCATTGAAGATAATTTCGCTTCCGAGACTTGAATTGTGCGGTGCACTACTTTTATCTAGGCTTGTACATAGAGTAGTATCTATTCTGAAGTTGAATGCTGCGATTTTTCTGTACACGGATTCAAAAATAGTTCTCTATTGGTTAAAAGGTTCACCATCAAGATGGACAACATTCGTGGCCAATAGAGTCTCCGAAATACAGGAGTTGACTTCGAATTTTACATGGTCTCATATTAGGTCAGAAAATAATGCAGCAGATGGGTTATCTAGAGGGATTTTTCCTAGTGACTTGGTTGAAAATACAATCTGGTGGAATGGTCCAAGATATTTATTGGATCCAAATTATTCAGTGGAATATGATCAAGGTAATAATGAGGTTATGGAGTTAGATTCAATCCCTGAACAGAAAAAGGTCTCCTTTGCTCAAACTTATGTATTGTTACCAGTAATTGACTGGTCAAGATTTTCTAGTTTCTCTAGATTGCAAAGAGCAATTGCTTTTTGCTTAAGGTTTACTAACAATGCCCGAAAAGGGTTAGATATTTTACATGGTCCTCTTTCAGTAGCTGAGTTAAATGCATCTAGATTAAAAATCATAAGGTTGATACAACATGAATCCTATTTTAAAGAAATTGAAAATTTACAAGTTCAGGTTGCTGAACAATCTGACAAAGGACAGTTGGTTTTTAAAGACAGTAAAATTCGTTGTTTAAATCCGTTTATGGATAATCAGGGTTTATTAAGAGTGAATGGCAGAATTTCAAATGCTGAAGTTTCTTATGATCAAAGGTATCCCTTGTTACTACCAGCAACACACTATGTCACCAAATTGATAATTAGGTTGGAACATATTCGACTTGCTCATGCAGGAGCACATGCAGTTTTGGCTTCATTAAGGCTCAGATATTGGCCTATTAATGGGTTGAATCTTGTAAAAAAGGTGTTACATAATTGTACAGTTTGTTATAGGTTTAAAGCAAAAACTTCCGAGCAATTAATGGGAAGTTTGCCGGTAGATCGAGTGTCAATCGCTCGTCCCTTTCTTAAGGTGGGAATTGACTTTGGTGGTCCTCTATTTATTAGGCAATCGCGTCTTAGGAAATCTCCCAAGACAAAGGCTTACATTGCACTTTTTGTATGTATGGCTACAAAAGCTATCCATATTGAGTTGGTATCTAGCTTGACAACGGAGGCATTTATGTTTACTTTAAAAAGGTTTATTGCTAGGCGTGGCAATCCCAGTACTATATATAGTGATAATGCCACAAATTTTAAAGGAGCATCTAATCAATTGAACGATGTGTATACATTTTTTAAGTCTGAGACTAACAAAACTGAAATTGGTGATTTCCTTGCTACGCGGGAAATAGAGTGGCGTTTTATACCACCTACGAGTCCACATTGGGGTGGTTTGTGGGAGGCTGGTATAAAATCAGCCAAATCACATTTGCGAAAAATTATAGGTGACTCATGTATGACATTTGAGGAACTAAGTACAGTGCTGGCCCAAATTGAGGCTATTCTTAATTCGCGGCCACTTTGTCCAGTGTCTACAGATTCTAATGATCTAACTTGTTTAACCCCTGGACATTTCATAATTGGCGAACCATTAACCAGTTTTCCGGAGGTTGATGTGTCTCATTTAAATGAAAATAGATTATCTTTTTGGCAAAGATGTTCAAAGATGCGTCAAACGTTTTGGATACGTTGGTCCACTGAGTACCTAAATAGACTTCAGCATAGACCAAAATGGTTTCGAAGTACTAAAAATCTCGAGGTTAATACCGTAGTGTTGGTAAAAGAAGAAAACTTGCCTCCTTTAAAGTGGCAACTCGCTCGAATTTTAGAGTTGCTTCCGGGAAAAGACAACAAGGTTCGTATTGCCCGTATACGAACCAAAGATGGAGTGTTTGTGCGTTCCATAACCCGATTATGTCCTTTACCTTACGAAAGTAGTTGAGGACGCTGCCTCAAGAGGGGGAGGATGTTGTGGTTTCAAATAAAAGGGTGTAATATTTAAAAAAAAAAAAAAATGTATTTATGTTGAAACTGTGGTTTAAGCAGAAACGGTTCGTAAATGTATAGCGCAAAAATAATACCGCCAAAGGCGGCCTAATATAAAGATTCTATTTTTGTATTCCCGAGAAAACGGGGCTGTATGAAGTCGCCCGCCGCGCCAGTAGTTTTCGTTTTCATCTCTCTCTAATTTTTACTGTGCCGCGTTTCGCTCTCTTTCTTGTTTTCGGACGGAAAGCAGTCTCCTTATAACTTGTAAAGTAATAGGTTCTTTTAAGATTATGGGTTAAGGTTAAGTAACTTTTTATTTTTTTTGGCACCCATACCTAAGTGTATGGCGTGATTTTTGGGTTACAAACATTTTATATGTAAGGTTTAAACCAGTAATTAGTTTTTTGTTTAATTATCCTTCCGAAGTTTAGTTCCAGTGTTTTACCTATGGAAAAACAAATAAACCGATTAAAGGAAAATATTGGTTTTATTTGAATTATGGTCCTTCGAAATAAATAGTTTAAAGTGATACATTATAACATGTGGCTTTCCCGTTAAGTTGTTTAAAAGTGCTCAAAAACCAAGTAATATTTTCTTTACTTTCCGAAACCATTAAGCACATGCCCACTATCTGACTTTGACACTGGCCATCTTCTACTAGCATTAAATAAAGTGGAATACCTATTTTTAAGAGTTTGTATGTAGCATCAATTGCTATAAATTCGGGAAAATATTCAAAAATATTTTTCATATAAGGAGTTTGGGCAAAAAGTGCTTGGAAATTTGAATCATCATCTTTTAGAACAGAAACTTCACACTCAAGATAAAAAGTAAATTTTATAATTTAAATACAGGTATATTACGTACGTTCTTACCATATTTATCCTGTATTAGCTTAATGCAGTAGGCCAAATTATCCCTCTTCACATTTTTAACTGATGCCAAATTAGACAGGTCTTTCAGTAAAATTACTTTTCCAGTTTTTTCTATCATTTTTTCTTTAACAAGTTTTTTATTTGCCTTTAGTACTAATAACTCTTTTGTAATTTTTTCATATCTTCAGGCATTTGTCTTTGAACTGGGTAGTGGGCATAATATTGCTGTAATTATTATTGCTATGTTAAATATTTATCAATATTATTATAATTATTACTCTTATTATAATTATAATTTGTTTTATTAATATCGTTAGTAGAAAAAAAATAAAAAGTTTGATTAAATTTTTTACCTTTGAAATTGTATGATTGTGTTCATTGTTCATGGCTATTACTTCTAAACTTTTTCCATTTTTGGAAGCCCTAAATCTGATAAAAAAGGGACACTCCTTTCTATATGTTCTACAACATAGATCATTATTATTAATGGATTCCATTCATTGCAATTACAAAAAATATTATAAAGTATGGGGATAAATACTAAATATACACAGATACTTACGACGATTCACGTATGCCCTTGCTACAAGAAACAAAACCTCTACCTCCATGTACACAAGCATATTTTAGTTCATAATAAATAAGTTTATCACTTAAAAAACGCTTAACTTTACTTGACTGAATTGTCCTGGCATCCCGTTTCCATAAAATGATATAATTTCTTTTTGAATCCTCATCAATTGCCTTCTGAACTTCCTCATAGCTTTCAAACTGAGATCCTATCTCAATATTATTACTGACAACATCAGTCGACATGATCTTCTGTATTATACAGTATAGAGTTACTAAGTATTTGCCTAGAAATTTTAATAAAATAATATAGCTACTACCTATAGCATGTATACATATATTAAACGAATTACGCAGATTAGGTACCTACTTACCTATTTTTTCGCTAATATCTGTTATAAAAACAGTAGTAAACTAATATTTAATCTCAATCACAAGTACCGCAAAATTCACAGAAAATAAACAAATAATAAAAGAAAACAAAAACCTAACCTCATTTTTTTCGCGGCTAGATTTATTCAGCCGATAAAAGTGTCATTTGTGACGTAACAGATGACGTCATATCTATTTTACCGGCTGAATATCGCTAGCCGTTAACGGTTGACTAGCCACAGCGTTTATAATCAGGATAATGTCATAGATGTTGGCACCGAAGATATACAGATATCTGATCATCACCTAATCTTTTGTAATATTTAAACAAAATAGAAAAATGTAAAATTAGACGTCTTAACCTAATTAATAAAGAACTTTTTCAACGTGACTTTGAAAACGTTTCCTAAAACAATTTTTATGAATTAAATAACGCCAATGAAAAGGTAAAATTTCTAACTTCAATTTTATTAAGATTGTTTGACAAACATGCCCCTCTCGTCAGTGTCAATGGCAAAACCAAACCATACTCACCATGGATGACAGATAATATTCGTCTTATGATAAAACTTCGCAATAAAGCTCGAGGGTCAATTATTGGCTTCCCTGTACATTTTATAGAAAAAATGTAAGATAACTTTTTGAAGAGACCAATCTGGCAAACCCTTGTGCAAAGTTTCAAAAAATTTTAATGAGCGAATCTTGAATTATTCAATTAAATGTAATTGCAAATTTTCGGGTCAGGTAAAACCAAACGGGCACAAGTAATAGTATAAAATGAATATTGTCACTGACGTGAGGAAAAGTGTCAATAAATCAGTGACAGTCGATATTTGAAAACAAGAATGAATTATTCAATCGACGAAAAAATAGCCATAATTAGGTGGCATTATGCGGGAAACAGTTTTAGAGCAGTATCTGAAATGTTTTCAGTTTATTTCCCCACCAAGCCCATTCCGTCCATTTCAACTATTAAACGTATTGGCAATAAGGTTGAGTCCAAAGGTACCGTAATAAATAATTGGAAATGTTCAACTCAGGATATCGAAAATAGAGCCGAAGAAAGAGAGAACAGAGATCTTAATATTCTACTGAGTGTGGAGGAAAACAAGATGGTTAAGTACGAGGGTTCTTGGGCAAGAGGTAAATAAACATCATACAACGGTATTGCGCACTTTAAAAAAACACAAATATTATTCGTATAAATTCGAAAAACATCAAGAGCTGCAGGAAGGAGATGAAGAGCGAAGAATGGCATTTTGTTTTGAAATGATGGAAAGAGCAAATAATGATAGGATTTTTTTAAGAAATATTTGTTTTACCGATAAATGTACATTTACCCTCAACAATGAACCAAATGTTCAGAATTGGCGGTATTGGAGCCAAGAAAATGAACATCGCTTTGTTCATACTCGGACACAATATCCCCAAAAACAAATGTATTCGTGGGAATTATCGGACACCATATCATTGGACCCTTTTTTATGGACTATAACCTAACAGCTGAAACCTATTTGGACTTATTTCAAAATCAAATTGGCCCGCCTTGGAAGAAGTTGTTCAGGAAGATCAAATGGTCAAAAGTACCAAATGGATGGTTGCCCGGCCCATAATGCCCGTATGGTTAGAGAGTGCTTGGAAAATGCTTGTAACGGCAATATTATTGGTCAACGGTACCGGATACTTTGGCCAGCCAGGTCACCTGATCTTTTACCAAATGACTTTTTGTGGGGTCATTTAAAAAGTGTAAAATTTGAGAATCTAAACCAGTTACAAAACGCTAATTTGTTAGAATGTAATAAAATTTCCCAGTATCAACTTAGTAATGTTAGAAATGAATTTTATGGTCGGTTAGGATATTGTTTAGCTGTTAATGGGGGGTTGTTTGAACATTTGATTAACTGATGTTTTTATGTAATTCTCTATTATTTTTAAAAAAGTTATTGTATTTTATTTTTCCACACTTAGTAAAATATTAAGAGTTCTGTTCTCTCTTTTTTCGGATCAATTTTCGATCTTCTGAGTTAAACATTTACAATTATTTATTGCAATGTCTTTAGACTCGAATTTACTAACAATAGGTTTAATGGTTGAAATGGACCAGATAGGCTTGATGGGAAAATAAATTGAAAATATTTCAGATACTTTATTTCAAATATTGGTTTAATTAAATTCTAAGTATGAGAACATTATTTTTTTAATAAGCGATAATAATAATTGTTATTGCTTTAACTTCATCATTATATTAAACAAAAGTTTAGATAAAAAAGTAATGTTAACGTGTTTTACTTTGAATGTATGGTTGTGAGATTGATAAAACAAAAAAAAAACATTTCTTGTATTCGGCTGTACGTCAGATTTGACAAAGCCTTATAACAAATTGTTTGCTGGTGGCTGGTGCTTGGTTTTACCTGACCCGAAAATTTGGTAATTTAGCAGTTACATTTAATTGAATAATTCAAGATTCGCTTATTAAATTTTTTTGAAACTTTGCACGGGGGTTTGCCAGATTGGTCTCTTCAAAAAGTTGTCTTAGATTTTTTCTGTAAAATGTACAGGGAAGCCAATAATTGACCCCCTTAAAATTTACATGGGATTTCTTATATTCCGCTCGGCGACGCACCACCCGGTATGTACTTACTGCATATTTTGACGTTTTTGTCAAAATAACTTGAATTTTCGGATTGTTTTTTTTTTCTTGATTAGAGATAACAACTAAATTATTATAAGGAAAAAAAATGTGCAAGCAACAAAATTGCAAGATTTTAACTTTGGAAGAATTTCAGCCACGTTTATTCATATTTCTTGAAAACAAATTAATAAAATAAAAATAGGGCCTTGTAGAGAATAAAATTACCTTTTAAGTCAAGGTATCGCCCAGTTCCCTTTAAAAAAAATTGACATGGAGGCTCTGAGGATTGAGAAGATGACGTCAGAGGAACGCAATTTCTGTCAATAATTGTCTTCCTTAATATTAAATTTATCGTGTTCGGCCGTTTTTGGCTAAACAATTAATTTTTCAGAGTGGACTGTGTTGTCTCGGACTTTACTATAACCGACATGGAACAATAAATTTGCGACAAATTGTAAAGATATCTAAAAAAAACTTTATTAACATCTTATTTTCAGGACTTATTAAGGCAAGAGCTTCACAAGAGGCAACAGCAACTGGAGCAGGCGCACTCGATGTTACTTAGACACCACGAGAAAACCCAAGAGTTGGAATATCGACAACAGAAGGCGGTACACGCCCTCAGAGAAGAGCAAGTTAGAAACCAGCATGACACTGAAATCGCTAATCAAGCCGAATATATGAAGAGGTAAATTTATTCTTTATTATCGTCATCAGTTTAATATTCAATTTAATATTTATTAACCTTAAGGACTGAACGCGAGATGCGTAAAAAACACGCCCTAGAATTGAAACAACAACCGAAATCTCTCAAACAAAAAGAAATGTTAGTTAGGAAACAGTTTAGGGAAACGTGTAAGGTTCAAACCAAACAGTACAAAGCACTGAAGACCCACATTTTGACCACCACCCCTAAAGAGCAACAAAAAGCGGTGATTAAGAAATTGAAGGAGGAACAGAGAAGGAAACTGGCCCTGCTTGGTGACCAGTACGAACAAAGTATCGCGGAGATGCTTCAAAAGCAGTGTATAAAATTGGACGAGAGTCAAGAGGTGCGTCCTAGTGATCGTTATACAGTGCATGCGTAAAGTAGCGGATAAATTCCATAAAAATGAAATGGACTGTTTTTGAAAAAAATGCCCGAATCCGTCGATTTTAATATTGGGTTTAGGGTTTTTCTACGTCGAAATTAAATATATAGGGTGACTCAAAAAACACCATTTTTTAATGCAGAATCAGAAAGAACGCATTTTTTTAAAATTTTTAAGGGTTTAGTTGAGTAGATACAAAAAAAAATCCAAGCTTTTCAAATTTTTTCTTTAATTGCCAACGTTTCGGCCTATATTAGGCCTTCTTTAGGGCACTACAAAATTTAAAAAAAAACGTAGTAAAAACATTTATAGACAAGACAAAACGGTATGTTATACAGTGGTAAAAAAAATAATTGTAGTAAAATATAACAGTGATAAAATCAACAATTAAAATACATTAAAAACAAATTAAGTAAGTATAATTAAATGGGAACTGTAGTATAACAAACCCAGGTTCGTCCATAAAGAATGGATGAGATAAGTTTTCTTTTTAATAAATAAGAAAAGATCTAACGAGAAAAAAATAAATAAATAAGAAACTGATACCCTCCCTACGTTATGTTTTGTAACAGAATCACTCTCTCTTTTACTTACCTCGGATGCGCTTGACAAGACAAAATTAGGGAAATTTGAATTATTAGGATGGTATTAAAGAAAATGCAGTTTTGATAATACACCTACTTAGTTTATTTATGTAGAAAAATAATGCCGTACTCAGCCTGGAATTCACGAGGGGAAAGAGCACGGCAGAGAAACCAATTTTTCTCTGCCGATCTCAATTTCCTAAAAATCGAATCATGCTGAGTAATAAGTTCTTCCTTCGGTTACAAAAAAATAAAGATAATTTATTTACTTAATTTATATACTTCCTTTCTAATTCCTCATACATACTATTCATTTAAAACTGAAGAGAGTTGGGTTAGTTATCCAGCCATCACTAGAAGGTACTGAGGTACCATACGGGAGGCTACCCAGCTATGAGTTAAATAGTTGATTAAACATTCTAGGTATTATCACAGATGGCAACACACAGCAAATTCGCGAAACATATATTTATTTATCTGTGGTATGATTTACGTCTGAATATTCACCCAGTCAGGGTCGAAATGTTAGTTAGATTCAACAAGGCTCTAGCTTACTTTTGAAACACACAAACAATTTAAAAAGAAAAAAACTAATTTCGAAAATATACCTAAAAATTCAGTAAATAAGTTATCTCAGTCGATCACTTTAAATATTAATTTTCCCTTCAGCATGAAACAATTTTAGATAAATACATGCATAAGTTATTTCCTCCTATTTACGTAAAATATTAAATTTATAAACCTTAATAAAAATATATTTACACATTGTCAATGAAAAAATAAACTAATAAGTTTTAAATTTACTAACCTGTAGAAAATCTTCAGAAAAACCTTCCCTCGTCGCGCAACCGAAAGATCTCCGGAAAGCAACGCCCAGAAATACTAACAAAAACAACCCTTGGCGCATGAATAGGGCTGTCGTTATGCAATAAAAAAAATTAAAAAGATTTTTCAGACGACGCCACATGCTGAATTCCAAATCCAAACGAATAAAAAATATTACGCCTATAATTTAAAAATAGGTGGTTTTCTTCAGAACATTTAAATATATTTACAACAGAAACATCAAAGCTCTTCGATTAATTGTGATAAATAGAACATAGTGGTTTCATATGATTGTATTTGGTTTATTTGTTGTTGAGGAAATGTACCTGCTTGTGCGTAAGTAACAATTTACTTAACAATAATCAATAATATTTTACAAATACAAATACAAAATCGTTTATTTGTCAAAATAAGAAAAAAAACGAATACATTTTATGAAAAAAAAAGTATGACAAAAAGGACAGTTCATCGATTATAAAAAAACCGCTTCACATGCTCCTTATAAAGGAAAGCATATGTGAACTATCCTATACATAACAAACAAAACAGCTAAATATTTCTAAATAATTCCATATATAAACTAAACTAAAAAAAAGAATCAATGCATGGCAGATGCAAGCACTATCATTAGTATTTAGTCTATAAAAGAATTTAAAACGACTACAAAAAATATAATAATAATAATAATAATAAACGTCTTTTATTTAACAAACAAATAATTTTATAGTTGTGATTATCATACACACATTTCTATAGTGATATAAGAGAGGCGAAGTCTAGTCATGTGGCTACTCTTACTTAACCTACCTAAACCCTCTGAAGTGAAAATAAAACAATATCATGCAACTTATTAGCGAATAGCTCTTTAAATGTTCGCACACATTTAAAGAGCTATTACAAAAAAAAAGTTACTTAAAGAATTATTATACACAACGACAAACTGTGCGATACAAAAGACTTTAGCTTTATCCAGTAACAGGTAGAGATTTTCTTTAAAAAGTAGATAGTTATATTTTGAAATAATTTCAAAGCCTAGTCCAGTTCAGCATACAATGCCAATACCTGTTTATAAATTCTTCAAATGTATTATAAGCTTGGTTTATTACACAAGTCAGATACACTTTTCCTGATTATTCTCCCATTTTTTTAATTTTTTTATTAAGTATTGCCTCAACATGCTCATTTTAAGTGTCTTTTTGTCTTTAATAAGAAAGAAAAAAAATCCTTTCTTATTCATGGTGAGTTTGTTGATTAAACAAAAACAAACGCATTTTGTATTTAAATTTATTAATATTAAGTATTTTAAAATTATCAGGTATGGAATTATATAAGGTGATTGCATTATATGAAAAGGATCTTTTATACATAGATGTTTTATGTAACGGGATGGAGAATTTGTTTTTGTTTCTAATATTTTGTCCATGCATGCTTGTCCTTGGCAGAAATGTATTTTTAAGAGTATTCGAGGTGTTAGTGGTATTGAGAAGCTTATGCACAGAATTTGAAAGATGTAGTTTTCTACGACTTTCCGTATTTAGCCAGTTAGATTCTACAATTTTATGAGTAATATGGTCATGCTTCCTGATTCCATATATCAATCGACAGCATGCGTTCTGTACCCTTTGTATTTTTTGTTTATCGAGAGCTGAAGACATGGACCGTATATAAAGTCACCATAGTTAAAATGTGAGAGTACTAATCTGTCGCATAAACTTTTTTTCAACGAGTAGTTAAGAATGTGCCTATTATTATATAATAATTTCAGTGCACAGAAGCTTTTTCTTGTTATATTCTAAACGTGTGCACTAAATCTGAGATCTTCGTTGATAGTTAAGCCAAGATTTTTTGCGCTGGATACAAATTTTAATGTAGTATCATTTATTTTTAATTTTAAGTTTTTAATAGAGTTTCTTTTGATTTTGCTGCCAATACATAATAGTTTAGTTTTGTTTCAGTTCAGAATTTAAGATTAGGTTATGTTCAGCAGATAATTCTTTAATTACCTGAAGATGATCAGCGTTTATTTTATCGGCCATTTCTTGCGATTTGTTATAATCAAAAGAGACATAGATTTGTGTGTCATCCGCGTATGCTTGTGTTTTACAGTATTTAGGTGCGAGAATTATATCAATTTTGTAAATAATAAATAGAAGGGGTGATAAAGTAGCTCACCCGACAGAACATCCAATGCATTCTAGTTCATTTTCACATAAAAATACATGGATTTTGAATGGTAATGTGTATGTTAGAGCGGAAAATGGTACAGTGCACCGCATTAACTCAGAGATGGATATGCATTCAATTAAAAATTAACGTGATTAACAGGTACATTTAAAAATTAAAATTGGTCATTTGGTTTACTGTACTCTCATATAAGTATATGGCTACATATATTATTTATAATTTCATGCGTGTGTACGCTTTTTGTTTATAACGATAAAATGGTAGAATTTCTTTTTTTCGTTTTGTTTTTATTATTATTTCTTCGGTAAAAACTTGTCTTAGGTATTAGAAATGGGAATGAGAGCGACTCATTCATCTGTGGTTCTTAACCTCTAACCATTTACTTTTTTTTATGTTAAATACTTTTTATTTGTATATTATTTTTATATATTATTTTTTTATTTTTTATTAATTTTTCTCTTTTTGGTATGAAAAAGGTATATTATAGTGTCTGTTATAGTGGGGTGTTATATATTTTATAGGTAAATGAGAATTGCACATTTAAACGTAAGATAATTGCATACAAGGTTCAATGAATTTAGATTCCTAGTAGAATATCAAAATGTAGACATTATCTTTTTATCTGAAACATGGCTCTCCAATACCGATGACTCATTGTTGTTCCAAATTCCGGGATACCAATTTTTTAAGAAGAATCGTCAGGGTAGAGGCTGGGGCGTGGCGGCTTATGTAAGAGACAAGTATATAATATTGTTTCATTTGACTTTAATATTAATGCTCAATTGGAGCTTCTTTTCTTAAAAATAAAAATCAAAATTAAAAATAATGCTTTTGGTAGTTTTTATAAGCCCTCTACTTTTAACTTTAATAGCCTAAGTTCTGATTTTGATAATATATTTTATTTTATATACCCGTGTGTTGACGAAGTTTTCTGTTTAGGAGATTTTAATGTTAATCTTTTAAATTTAAGTAATCCCCTTACATCATTATTTGAAAATTATAATCTCACTCAAATAATTGAAGACCCAACCAGAGTCTTGGCTACTTGCAGCACTCTTCTTGATGCAATATTTGTGTCTAATGTGTTTCTGATACATAATAAAGGGGTCATTTGCGCAGACAACATCTCAGATCACAACTTGGTTTTCTGTGAGCTAAATTTAAACAGGGTACCCATAGTTCCTAAACTAATTGAGTACAGGTGCTTTAAAAACTTAAATAACCAACTTTTTTTGCAGGATTTATATTTACTACCATGGGATAGCAGTTTATATGCACTTAATCTTGCAACTGTTGAAGATGTAAGCAGAATTTTAAATAGTATTAAGTCTAATGCGACTGGTGTGGATCAGATTTCACCAAAAATGTTAAGGTATTGTAGCCCCTTTATTGATAAGTACATATGCCACATAATAAATTGTTGTACTATGTTGCACTATTTCCCCGATCAATGGAAAATTTCGATTGGTAAACCCTTATCAAAAGTTGCTAGCCCAGAAAATTATAACGACTTGCGCGTTATAAGTATACTTCCAGTACTTTCAAAAATATTTGAAAAGGTACTTTACCATCAGATGGTTTGTTATTTTATTGATAATGATATTATTCCGGCTACGCAATGTGGCTTTAGGGAGAACTTTGGTACCTCTGTAGCTCTACTAAACGTACTGGATGATATAATGGACGCTATTGATAAGCAACAGATTGCTGTTCTGGTGCTTTTAGATTTCTCTAAGGCGTTCGATACAATAAATCATGCCCTTTTACTAGCTAAGCTTAAATATTATGGCTTTTCAATGGAGTCTATACAGTTAATTGAGTCTTATTTAAATAATAGATTTCAGACAATATTTACAAATAATTCTTATTCTAATCAGGCTCACATTTTGTCTGGAGTGCCTCTGCTTTTCTTTGTATATACAGCAGACATTCTTAAGTCCTTAAAAATTTGTAAGGTGCAAGCGTTTGCTGATGATACGCAGATATATACAACTTTCCAACCTGATAATCTTAAATTAGCAGATAGGGAGGCAGAAGCGAGGGGCGACAGTAAGGGCAGCCTGGCCGCGGGAAAAGCGAGAAAAAAAAAGATTATTATAATATAATATGATATGACGCTGAAGTCATTGTAGTTCTGGGCTTTAATTTTTAAGGTTTTTAGATAATGTAAACAAAACAAAGGTTTTTTTTCGCGTTTTTTAAGTTATCCTTATAAATATTTTAAGATATTAAGTAATATATTTAAGTATGTTTTTAAATTTTGTTGAGTGGTTTTACAAGGGTTATTTGAAGAGTTTTTAAATTTGATTTTTGGGTTTTACTAGATTAATTAGATTTGCGTAAGATGTGCTTAAGTTATCAGTATCTTGTTTTTTGTTTACATTGTTTTGATGTTATTATTATTATATTTGATTATTTCTGAGTTTAATCTTTTCTTATAGTTATTTTGGATGTTGATGATATTTACCTCTTTAAAATTAAATTGGTGTCAGCATGTTCTGCCCGAGCTGTTTTATTGTTTGTTTTTAATAGTATTTCAGGTTGAACGCTTCTTTTGTGTTTCGTTATCCTATCATCAATCTGACATCAACTTCCGTTATCAACCTAAAATACTATCAAGGTCAAAAAATAAAACAGCCAGGCAAACACAAACATACAGCAATTGAATTTTGAAGAGGTAAAGATCATCGACATCCGAAATAACTATAAGAAAAGATTAATTCAACAACATTTCAAAACATACTTAAATATATTACTTATCTTAAAATATTTATAAGTATAAAATTAGTGATTTAACGTTGTCAGTCGAATAACGATAACTTAAAAAAAAGCGGAAAAAAACCTTTGTTTTGTTTACATTATCTAGAAACCTTAAAAATTAAAGCCCAGAACTAAAATATTATTCATTATTGTTAAGTACATTGTTACTTACGCACAATCAGGTACATATTCCTCAGCAACAAATAAACCAAATGCAATCATATGAAATCACTATGTTTTATTTATCACAATTAAACGAAGAGCTTTGATGTTTCTGTTGTAAGTATATTTAAATGTTCCCATTAAATTTTTATTTTTTTAATTTTAGCTATAACTTCTCTTAGTTTTAATATACTTATTTAAATTGTTTTTAAAGTATTTTAATTGTTGAACTTTTTTTTTGACCACTGTATGACATATCGTTTTGTCTTGGCTATAAACGTTTTTACTATTTTTTCTAAATGTTGTAGTGCCCTGAAGAAGGCCTAATATAGGTCGAAACGTTAACAATTAAAGAAAAGATTTAAAAAAAGCTTGAATTTTTTTTTGATCATTTATCCAACTAAAACCTTAAAAATTAAAAAAATTGGATTGGGTCACTAAAACAACACAAAAAGAACGTATTTTTTTAAAAAGGATATGGTACAAATTCAAAATGGTTACATAAGCAGTTTTGAACGAAAAATTATGATGAAATGTAAAATTTAAAAAAATTAAATATCTAAATTAAATGTTGGTATTTTGGTTTTTTTAGTTATTGAAGTTGAAAGAATCGAAATCTTATGCATGATTGGTTTCGGAGATATGTCGCGTACTCAAAAGGAGGTGGTTCAGTTGCTTAATGCAACTCCAGATCGGTCGCCTATTAGCCAAAGCATGGTAAGCAGAATTGAAGCAAAGTTTCGTGAATTCGGGATACTCAAAAAGTTTGTCGGGGTTCAATAACTAAAGAAGATGAGCTTAACGGTCCAAGATAATTCAAAGCCACAATCTTAGGCACGGCTTCTAATGTTCATTTATCGCGATCTACTATGCATAAAGTATCGAAAAAAGGAAAGTTTCACTCTTATAAAATATTCTTACTTCAAGAGCAATCAGAAGATGATTTTGATCGCCGAAATGAATTTTGTCAGCAAATGCAGCAAATATGTAGTGATAACGATAATTTTGTAAAACGTATAATATTTTTTGACGAAGCAACAACCTTTACTCATAAACGGCCATGTGAACAGACAGAATTGTCGATACTAGGCGACCGAAAACCCTCACTGATTCACAGAATGTCATACACAACACCCTCAAAAAGTCAACGTATGGTGCGGTATAGTGGAAGGAAAAGTTTTAGGACCTTACTTTTTTGATGACACTCTCACTGGTGAGAGGTATTTGGACTTTTCTTCAAAATGCTCTTATCCCCGCCCTGATAACTTTGTATCCGGATTTGGAAGAACCCGGCATGCACCAACGTGATCTTTTTTTTCAGCAAGATGATGCCCTGCCACACTATGCTTTACCCGTTCGCAATTATCTAGATGAAGTTTTTCCAAATCGTTGGATAGGTAGACGAGGGTTCATTGAATGGCCACCCAGATTACCAGATTCAACTCCCCTCGATTACTTAAAACATAAAGTGTATATCACCAACCAAGCGAGTTTAGAGATTTAAAAGAACAAATACTCCAGCAAATTAGAAATATTACTTCAGATGTCATTGACAATGTCCAAAAAGAATTTTTAAGTCACCTTGGTTATTGTCAGGTTCTTAACGGTGCTCAATTCGAACATTTAATTTTGATAGGTATTTCTTTAAGTTCACATTTTATTATAATTTTTCGTTGAAATTTGCTTATATAACCACTATTCATTCGTATCGTATCTTTTGTAAAAAAATGCGTTCTTTCTGATTCTGCATTAAAAAATGGCGGTTTCCTTTTAAAAAACTTAATATTTAATTTCCACGTAGAAAAACCCTAAACCAAATATTAAAATCGACGGCTTCGGGCATTTTTTTGGGAAACGGTCCATTTCAGTTTTATTGAATTTATCTGCTACTTTACGGATGCAATGTATAGCTTAATAATAATTATTTTTTTTCTGAAGCTCGAATGTCAACAAATGAAAGAAAGGCTGCAATACGAGCTGGAGATCTTGATGGCGTACCAGAGCAAGAACAAAATGCAGGCTCAGGCCCAAAGAGAACGTGAGAAGAATGAGTTACAGGAGCGGGTTGAGGTGCGAAGGGCCCTTTTAGAACAAAAAGTAAGTGGAATCATTTGTAAATAATAGAAAATCAATAATAGAAATCATTGAAGTAAGTGGTTTGTGGTATTATTGGGAACCATTTTTTATTTAGATGTCAGCGGAGAATCAGAGGTTCATCGAAGAGAGAGGAGAAAGGATTAGGATTCTTCATGAAAAGCAAGAGAGGGAACTGGAAGGGTTCGATGAGGAATCTGTTCGATTAGGCTTCAGGTAATTAATCAGTATTTTGCTTAGATATTAGGTTTGTTCTCACAGTAGTAAGAAACAAGTTTTCGACAAATAAACATGCGCACTAGAGTAAAATACGGTCGCACTGAATTTTCTGATCGGTTTCAAATTAAAAGTTTGGTGTTTTTACACAAATTTCAGATCGTCATAGTCAGACTTGTTTTCGGATTTATTTCAAGCAAAGTGTCCCTCTAAATTTTTGTTTGTATTTTGCCGTGTTGTATAATCCCTATAATATTCATTTTGAAATTGTATTTTAAATAGTTGGAATATTTTAAAAATACACATTCAGGAAATGAGGGATTTTGAATCGTCGCGTCTGATAAATCTGAATTATTAGAATTTTTAGATTTACTTGAAGAACGGATAAGGCCAAAAAATCAAAACTATTTAGATGAAGCTGTGTCCCAATTTAATAGAATAGAATTTCTCGACCATTTTAGAGAAAGCCATGAGGTAGCAAACAATTACACAATTTTAAACTATTAATAATATACACCTATTTTAAGGTTGTATTGTAAATTTATTTTTGTTTATGTTTTACTTATTTTCCCTTTTCCCATTTTGGCATAAAAAAGTGAAGTTATTTCTCTTGTTTTTCTTCTTCTAAATTTGACTCCATTTAAGCCGTGTTTGATGTCCGCACAGACGATAAATCGATCAGAAGTTGTAATATTTTAGACATGCCTATCAAGAATGGATTAGGAATAGTTTGAAACTTGTTAGAAATTTGCAGTGAGAACAAAGCTATTAAATCTATTAGACGATCATAAATTTATATATATCAGATCAATTTTAAGCTCTTGGATTGACCCTAATAAAATTATATTTTTTGAATGGAGTTGTGTAAATTATGTCAGAAAAACTAGACTATCCAGACGGTAATTTAGAAATGAAATGCTGATGCAGGTAAAAAGTGGAAAAGTTTATTATATTCATTCTTATATCGTCTAATCAAATGGTAGAAATTAGGGGAAAGTTTTGGTGTAGTTTTGAAATTTTCTTTATATAGCAGCCCAAAAATCATGGGCTGCTTTACACTATTATTAAGTTTGCCAACACCAATTTTGAACGGAAATGGGTTTTGTGAAGGAAACTTCCTTAAAAAGGGTATTTTTTAATAGTTTATTTAAAAAAACTAAAAACATATTCATGTTTGGTAAATATTGGTTATATGAACGGTTCAGCCGCGATAAGGACGCAAATTTAAAGGTTTCTTCACCAACGCGTCCTTTTCCTTGAAGGCCCGGGCTCTTCATCGGCATCTATAATATAAAAAGGGACAAATGAACTTACATATTGTTGTTTATTTATTATTCCTAGTTTAAACTACCTTGTCTAGTCTCCTTTCCTTCTTTCATTTGTTCAGTGACGAAGAAATCCAACTCCAATTCATTCCCCATTGCGATCGGCAAAGCTTCATCTTCATCTATATATAGACAAAAGAAAATGGAATTTTTAAATTGGTATTTGTTAATAATAACTTTAAACTCATACCTTGTATAATTTCTTCGTCTTCTTTTATTGACTAATAAATCTAACTCTAATTCGTTCGCCATTTCCACCTCATCTTCCGGGTTTGCAAGAGAGACTGGGGTATTATCGCAACTGTTTTCGCAGTTGAAGCACAAGGTACTGCAACTAAGCCCTGCTTTTTTACAGCCACAATTTCTTTGGCAATTTGTAGTGCACCTACATGAGACAAGCTTCAGTAAATCTGGGGGAGCAGGTGGTAACAAGCTAGTCACAGGTGCAAGACCATTCTTCTGGGTTTTTCTCGACACCCAACCATTGCTGGACCTGATAGTACACTCTCAGTGAGTGTTGTCGCGCTGCAGCAGCAGATGGAGGCAGTGATGCAATGTTTGTCTTGAGCTTAAAAGCAGATTTCATGTAGGAAATATATCTCAAATGATTTAGCGAAGGCACAGTTTTACCACTGGATCCGTATAGTGAAACCAAAAGACATTCACCAGCATCAGCAACCATAACTTGAGTAGCATTGGAGTCTTTAAATACTTTGATACGGTCAGCAAGATACGGATTTTTTTTCAGGGTATGAAGGAATTTCAGTTTTTCTTGATTGTACAATGCCGATGTTGTATCACCACAACCACTCATTGCGTGCAAGAACAGAATATTATCAGCGATTAATGTGTCACTTATAGCTTCAGTGGCAGAGAACTTCTTCTTCTTCTTAATAATGCTCTCAAAGAGAATATCGTCTCCATATTTTTCTATTATGCGAGCTTTTACCGTTTTCAATTCAGGTTGATAATTTTCTTTAATCTGTTCTATTAACTGTTCCCTGGAGAACTGACACTCGTCGTCACTGTTTTCAATATAATCATAAATATACTGCATTGCTTTGTCTATTTCCTCGGCATGTGGTCCACGTCTTTTCTCTTCTTGGACCTTTGGTCGACTATACAGGTTTTTATAACACTTGCTATGATATTGGGCATCTGCTGCAATTAAATCACCCACTGGCTCAATGCGCTGTATTATAGACCGTCCGTAATCATCATTTCGTGCTGTTGCTGCTTTCAGAACTGTATGCCTCATACTATCGACATGAACACTGTATACTGTATTGCGCTGGCTAGGCGGTTCCCTTGATTCAGCAGCGATGATTTCTGCAGTAAACGACTTCCACACAAAAAACAATGATTTTTAAAATTAAACCCGGGTATTTTTGCCCGTGTTATCAATGTAGTACTTTTTTCTTTTTTAGCACTATTAACGAAAGCAGCAATCATTCTGTCATACACATAAGCCTTTCTACACTTTTCATGCACATTTACAGTCATTTTCTCTCTTAAACAAACCGCCTTTCCATCACCTCTTTTTCTACTGGCCTGAATGAAAGATGTAATACCTCGACTTTTAACAGTTGCTACTAAAGTTCCATCTTCCAAGGAAGCATCACATATAAAACACACTGACATCGTATCGTAAATATTCACGGTAAAAAAGTTTTCATTAATTTTGTACTTGCGAATACTCGCGCCGCGCCGGTCAATATCGTACTAAACAGAAATTGTGTGTCATCTGTAGTTACCAGATTGACAGAAAAAGAGAGACATCGAAACTTATAACATAAAGTTTATATTTTATACTCATTTTTTGAATTCTTTTAAAAAAAATAAAATCTTCTTTTTTTCGACAATAAACGGTTTCCGGTGAAAAATCGTGTTGGTAAACATGAAATTCATGCATATCTGCCTGTAAAACGTAGTAAAACCAAATATCAAAACTACACCAAAACTTTCCCCTATTAGCCCTTTTTGATTAGACCATTTGATTAGACTATTTTCATTTTAATTATTTATTTTTGTTTTGGGCACACAGCAGGCAAAAAAATGTGTCCACTAAGTCAATTACATTGCAAATCAGTTAAATTGCAAAAAGATATCCAATCCCATACCTATTTGTAAAATTAGTAATTTATACTTTTTTGATACATGATAAAAATCAATTTCCCCACAGTACTTACTATAGGATCTCGACATCTGCTTATTGGCAAATTTGCAAAACCACTTGTATGATACGCAAGATTCACAAAACCAAAAGCTTGGCTTAAAATTCTTTGTGGAATGATTGGTATTATTGACAATAAATTTATACAATTGATATTTGAAATAAGTATATTGCATATAAATATTAAATTACAAATATTGATGTTTTAAACAAATTGGAAGCCAACAGGCTCTTTGAAGGATTATCTGTATGCTCTCGATAAATTTACGCATTTCATTTTTGTGCTATGATTATCGTTTCGTATGTGTTTCATAAAAGACTCCTCGAATGAACATAAACAGTGGCGTAATCGACCTACTATAAACCACTTGGCACTTTATTATTGTCTGAAATATTGCTCGAGAATAGCGGCCGTGTGAAGAGGTAGAGCTTAAACTTTGAAGATATACTTAAAGTCTTAATTCCAAATAATATGATACAAAAAGTTTTGTAATGTAGCATTTTGAGTTATGAGGTATGGGTCTCATACGACGCCACTTTGTATTTTGGACTAAAAAAACTGTAAAGGTCGGTATTATGATTTCGTACGTGTTTTAAAGGATTACATGAATTTCCTTGATTTTAGAGTATTAGTTACTCCTAGGTGGAGTCGAAAATATCTAAATTAGATCACCCTGGAACAGGTTCTGGCACGTATGAAAGGAAACGCGCTTTAGGAGATTCTGAACTTCAAAAATACTTAAGAAGGTGTAAGTGGCTATGAAATGTCAGAGAGCGAAACCGAAGACTTCACAGAAGTTGATGTTGAATATGATAAGTTTGATGCTGCAATTCCAGATGACGGCGATAGTTTACCTAATATGGAAAATGGCCACTTAGCAAGAGAAATGAGGAGTAATATTTGCAAGATTTTGAATTGCGAAGAAACACGACTTTCCGTACCAGAACCTTCAGCGGACTCTCTAGGCCCGCATGTGCCTTCTGTCCTTTAAAAAAAACGCAAAACTCGAAACAAATGTGAACACCGTCATAAGGGGGTATGTACTTAGCATCGTCTTAGGATTTGTGTCGACTGTAAATAATTTTTATTATTATAAATAAATATACATATGT